>NW_025963763.1:0-24526 GCF_910591885.1 Bombus terrestris
ACGTTGTCCCACGGTGTCCAACGGTGTCCCACGTTGTCCCACGTTGTCCCACGTTGTCCCACGTTGTCCCACGTTGTCCCACGTTGTCCCACGTTGTCCAACGATGTCCAACGGTGTCCCACGTTGTCCCACGTTGTTCCATGGTTTCCCACGTTGTCCCACGTTGTCCCACGTTGTCCCACGGTGTCCAACGATGTCCAACGGTGTCCAACGGTGTCCAACGGTGTCCAACGGTGTCCCACGTTGTCCCACGTTGTCCCACGTTGTCCCACGGTGTCCAACGATGTCCAACGGTGTCCCATGTTGTCCCACGTTGTCCCACGTTGTCCCACGTTGTCCCACGTTGTCCCACGTTGTCCCACGATGTCCCACGTTGTCCCACGTTGTCCCACGTTGTCCCACGTTGTCCCACGATGTCCCACGTTGTCCCACGTTGTCCCACGTTGTCCCACGGTGTCCAACGGTGTCCAACGGTGTCCCACGTTGTCCCACGTTGTCCCACGTTGTCCCACGTTGTCCCACGTTGTCCCACGATGTCCCACGTTGTCCCACGTTGTCCCACGTTGTCCCACGATGTCCCTCGTTGTCCCACGTTGTCCCACGTTGTCCCACGTTGTCCCACGATGTCCCACGTTGTCCCACGTTGTCCCACGTTGTCCCACGGTGTCCAACGATGTCCAACGGTGTCCAACGGTGTCCCACGTTGTCCCACGTTGTCCCACGTTGTCCCACGTTGTCCCACGTTGTCCCACGTTGTCCCACGTTGTCCAACGATGTCCAACGGTGTCCCACGTTGTCCCACGTTGTCCCACGTTGTCCCACGTTGTCCCACGTTGTCCCACGTTGTCCCACGTTGTCCCACGTTGTCCCACGTTGTCCCACGTTGTCCCACGTTGTCCCACGTTGTCCCACGGTGTCCAACGGTGTCCAACGATGTCCCACGTTGTCCCACGTTGTCCCACGTTGTCGCACGTTGTCCCACGATGTCCCACGTTGTCCCACGTTGTCCCACGTTGTCCCACGTTGTCCCACGTTGTCCCACGTTGTCCCACGTTGTCCCACGTTGTCCCACGTTGTCCCACGTTGTCCGACGTTGTCCCACGTTGTCCCACGTTGTCCCACGTTGTCCCACGGTGTCCAACGATGTCCAACGATGTCCAACGGTGTCCCACGTTGTCCCACGTTGTTCCATGGTTTCCCACGTTGTCCCACGTTGTCCCACGTTGTCCCACGGTGTCCAACGATGTCCAACGGTGTCCAACGGTGTCCAACGGTGTCCAACGGTGTCCCACGTTGTCCCACGTTGTCCCACGTTGTCCCACGTTGTCCCACGTTGTCCCACGATGTCCCACGTTGTCCCACGTTGTCCCACGTTGTCCCACGATGTCCCACGTTGTCCCACGTTGTCCCACGTTGTCCCACGTTGTCCCACGATGTCCCACGTTGTCCCACGTTGTCCCACGTTGTCCCACGTTGTCCCACGGTGTCCAACGATGTCCAACGGTGTCCAACGGTGTCCCACGGTGTCCAACGGTGTCCCACGTTGTCCCACGTTGTCCCACGTTGTCCCACGTTGTCCCACGTTGTCCCACGATGTCCCACGTTGTCCCACGTTGTCCGACGTTGTCCCACGTTGTCCCACGTTGTCCCACGTTGTCCCACGGTGTCCAACGATGTCCAACGATGTCCAACGGTGTCCCACGTTGTCCCACGTTGTTCCATGGTTTCCCACGTTGTCCCACGTTGTCCCACGTTGTCCCACGGTGTCCAACGATGTCCAACGGTGTCCAACGGTGTCCAACGGTGTCCAACGGTGTCCCACGTTGTCCCACGTTGTCCCACGTTGTCCCACGTTGTCCCACGTTGTCCCACGATGTCCCACGTTGTCCCACGTTGTCCCACGTTGTCCCACGATGTCCCACGTTGTCCCACGTTGTCCCACGTTGTCCCACGTTGTCCCACGATGTCCCACGTTGTCCCACGTTGTCCCACGTTGTCCCACGGTGTCCCACGTTGTCCCACGTTGTCCCACGATGTCCCACGTTGTCCCACGTTGTCCCACGTTGTCCCACGATGTCCCACGTTGTCCCACGTTGTCCCACGTTGTCCCACGTTGTCCAACGATGTCCAACGGTGTCCAACGGTGTCCAACGGTGTCCAACGGTGTCCCACGTTGTCCCACGTTGTCCCACGTTGTCCCACGATGTCCCACGTTGTCCCACGTTGTCCCACGTTGTCCCACGTTGTCCCACGATGTCCCACGTTGTCCCACGTTGTCCCACGTTGTCCCACGTTGTCCCACGTTGTCCCACGTTGTCCCACGTTGTCCCACGTTGTCCCACGTTGTCCCACGTTGTCCCACGTTGTCCAACGATGTCCAACGGTGTCCAACGGTGTCCCACGTTGTCCCACGTTGTCCCACGTTGTCCCACGTTGTCCCACGTTGTCCCACGTTGTCCAACGTTGTCCCACGTTGTCCCACGTTGTCCCACGTTGTCCCACGTTGTCCCACGTTGTCCCACGTTGTCCCACGTTGTCCCACGATGTCCCACGTTGTCCCACGTTGTCCCACGTTGTCCCACGTTGTCCCACGTTGTCCCACGTTGTCCCACGTTGTCCCACGTTGTCCCACGATGTCCCACGTTGTCCCACGCTGTCCCACGTTGTCCCACGTTGTCCCACGTTGTCCCACGTTGTCCCACGTTGTCCCACGTTGTCCCACGTTGTCCCACGTTGTCCCACGTTGTCCCACGTTGTCCGACGTTGTCCCACGTTGTCCCACGTTGTCCCACGTTGTCCCACGGTGTCCAACGATGTCCAACGATGTCCAACGGTGTCCCACGTTGTCCCACGTTGTTCCATGGTTTCCCACGTTGTCCCACGATGTCCCACGTTGTCCCACGTTGTCCCACGTTGTCCCACGATGTCCCACGTTGTCCCACGTTGTCCCACGTTGTCCCACGTTGTCCCACGATGTCCCACGTTGTCCCACGTTGTCCCACGTTGTCCCACGATGTCCCACGTTGTCCCACGTTGTCCCACGTTGTCCCACGTTGTCCCACGATGTCCCACGTTGTCCCACGTTGTCCCACGTTGTCCCACGTTGTCCCACGGTGTCCAACGATGTCCAACGGTGTCCAACGGTGTCCCACGGTGTCCAACGTTGTCCCACGTTGTCCCACGTTGTCCCACGATGTCCCACGTTGTCCCACGTTGTCCGACGTTGTCCCACGTTGTCCCACGTTGTCCCACGTTGTCCCACGGTGTCCAACGATGTCCAACGATGTCCAACGGTGTCCCACGTTGTCCCACGTTGTTCCATGGTGTCCCACGTTGTCCCACGTTGTCCCACGTTGTCCCACGGTGTCCAACGATGTCCAACGGTGTCCAGCGATGTCCAACGGTGTCCCACGTTGTCCCACGTTTTCCCACGTTGTCCCACGTTGTCCCACGGTGTCCAACGATGTCCAACGATGTCCAACGGTGTCCCACGTTGTCCCACGATGTCCCACGTTGTCCCACGTTGTCCCACGTTGTCCCACGTTGTCCCACGTTGTCCAACGGTGTCCAACGGTGTCCAACGGTGTCCAACGGTGTCCCACGTTGTCCCACGTTGTCCCACGTTGTCCCACGTTGTCCCACGATGTCCCACGTTGTCCCACGTTGTCCCACGTTGTCCCACGATGTCCCACGTTGTCCCACGTTGTCCCACGGTGTCCAACGGTGTCCAACGATGTCCCACGTTGTCCCACGTTGTCCCACGTTGTCCCACGTTGTCCCACGATGTCCCACGTTGTCCCACGTTGTCCCACGTTGTCCCACGTTGTCCCACGTTGTCCCACGATGTCCCACGTTGTCCCACGTTGTCCCACGTTGTCCCACGTTGTCCCACGGTGTCCAACGATGTCCAACGGTGTCCAACGATGTCCAACGGTGTCCCACGTTGTCCAACGGTGTCCCACGTTGTCCCACGTTGTCCCACGTTGTCCCACGTTGTCCCACGATGTCCCACGTTGTCCCACGTTGTCCCACGTTGTCCCACGTTGTCCCACGTTGTCCCACGTTGTCCCACGTTGTCCCACGTTGTCCCACGTTGTCCCACGTTGTCCCACGTTGTCCCACGTTGTCCCACGTTGTCCCACGTTGTCCCACGTTGTCCCACGTTGTCCCACGTTGTCCCACGGTGTCCCACGGTGTCCAACGATGTCCAACGGTGTCCCACGTTGTCCCACGTTGTCCCACGATGTCCCACGTTGTCCCACGTTTTCCCACGTTGTCCCACGTTGTCCCACGTTGTCCCACGTTGTCCCACGTGGTCCCACGTTGTCCCACGTTGTCCCACGGTGTCCAACGATGTCCAACGGTGTCCCACGTTGTCCAACGGTGTCCCACGTTGTCCCACGTTGTCCCACGTTGTCCCACGTTGTCCCACGATGTCCCACGTTGTCCCACGTTGTCCCACGTTGTCCCACGTTGTCCCACGTTGTCCCACGTTGTCCCACGTTGTCCCACGTTGTCCCACGTTGTCCCACGTTGTCCCACGTTGTCCCACGGTGTCCAACGGTGTCCAACGGTGTCCAACGGTGTCCCACGGTGTCCAACGGTGTCCCACGTTGTCCCACGTTGTCCCACGTTGTCCCACGTTGTCCCACGTTGTCCCACGTTGTCCCACGTTGTCCCACGTTGTCCCACGTTGTCCCACGTTGTCCCACGTTGTCCCACGTTGTCCCACGTTGTCCCACGGTGTCCCACGGTGTCCAACGATGTCCAACGGTGTCCCACGTTGTCCCACGTTGTCCCACGATGTCCCACGTTGTCCCACGTTGTCCCACGTTGTCCCACGTTGTCCCACGTTGTCCCACGTTGTCCCACGTTGTCCCACCTTGTCCCACGTTGTCCCACGGTGTCCAACGATGTCCAACGGTGTCCCACGTTGTCCAACGGTGTCCCACGTTGTCCCACGTTGTCCCACGTTGTCCCACGTTGTCCCACGATGTCCCACGTTGTCCCACGTTGTCCCACGTTGTCCCACGTTGTCCCACGTTGTCCCACGTTGTCCCACGTTGTCCCACGTTGTCCCACGTTGTCCCACGTTGTCCCACGTTGTCCCACGGTGTCCAACGATGTCCAACGGTGTCCAACGGTGTCCCACGGTGTCCAACGGTGTCCCACGTTGTCCCACGTTGTCCCACGTTGTCCCACGTTGTCCCACGTTGTCCCACGTTGTCCCACGTTGTCCAACGATGTCCAACGGTGTCCCACGTTGTCCCACGTTGTTCCATGGTTTCCCACGTTGTCCCACGTTGTCCCACGTTGTCCCACGGTGTCCAACGATGTCCAACGGTGTCCAACGGTGTCCAACGGTGTCCAACGGTGTCCAACGGTGTCCCACGTTGTCCCACGTTGTCCCACGTTGTCCCACGTTGTCCCACGTTGTCCCACGTTGTCCCACGTTGTCCAACGATGTCCAACGGTGTCCCACGTTGTCCCACGTTGTCCCACGTTGTCCCACGTTGTCCCACGTTGTCCCACGTTGTCCCACGTTGTCCCACGTTGTCCCACGATGTCCCACGTTGTCCCACGTTGTCCCACGTTGTCCCACGTTGTCCCACGTTGTCCCACGTTGTCCCACGTTGTCCCACGTTGTCCCACGATGTCCCACGTTGTCCCACGTTGTCCCACGTTGTCCCACGTTGTCCCACGTTGTCCCACGTTGTCCCACGTTGTCCCACGTTGTCCCACGTTGTCCCACGTTGTCCCACGTTGTCCCACGTTGTCCGACGTTGTCCCACGTTGTCCCACGTTGTCCCACGTTGTCCCACGGTGTCCAACGATGTCCAACGATGTCCAACGGTGTCCCACGTTGTCCCACGTTGTTCCATGGTTTCCCACGTTGTCCCACGATGTCCCACGTTGTCCCACGTTGTCCCACGTTGTCCCACGATGTCCCACGTTGTCCCACGTTGTCCCACGTTGTCCCACGTTGTCCCACGATGTCCCACGTTGTCCCACGTTGTCCCACGTTGTCCCACGATGTCCCACGTTGTCCCACGTTGTCCCACGTTGTCCCACGTTGTCCCACGATGTCCCACGTTGTCCCACGTTGTCCCACGTTGTCCCACGTTGTCCCACGGTGTCCAACGATGTCCAACGGTGTCCAACGGTGTCCCACGGTGTCCAACGGTGTCCCACGTTGTCCCACGTTGTCCCACGTTGTCCCACGTTGTCCCACGTTGTCCCACGATGTCCCACGTTGTCCCACGTTGTCCGACGTTGTCCCACGTTGTCCCACGTTGTCCCACGTTGTCCCACGGTGTCCAACGATGTCCAACGATGTCCAACGGTGTCCCACGTTGTCCCACGTTGTTCCATGGTTTCCCACGTTGTCCCACGTTGTCCCACGTTGTCCCACGGTGTCCAACGATGTCCAACGGTGTCCAGCGATGTCCAACGGTGTCCCACGTTGTCCCACGTTTTCCCACGTTGTCCCACGTTGTCCCACGGTGTCCAACGATGTCCAACGATGTCCAACGGTGTCCCACGTTGTCCCACGATGTCCCACGTTGTCCCACGTTGTCCCACGTTGTCCCACGTTGTCCCACGTTGTCCAACGGTGTCCAACGGTGTCCAACGGTGTCCAACGGTGTCCCACGTTGTCCCACGTTGTCCCACGTTGTCCCACGTTGTCCCACGATGTCCCACGTTGTCCCACGTTGTCCCACGTTGTCCCACGATGTCCCACGTTGTCCCACGTTGTCCCACGGTGTCCAACGGTGTCCAACGATGTCCCACGTTGTCCCACGTTGTCCCACGTTGTCCCACGTTGTCCCACGATGTCCCACGTTGTCCCACGTTGTCCCACGTTGTCCCACGTTGTCCCACGTTGTCCCACGATGTCCCACGTTGTCCCACGTTGTCCCACGTTGTCCCACGTTGTCCCACGTTGTCCCACGTTGTCCCACGTTGTCCCACGTTGTCCCACGTTGTCCCACGTTGTCCCACGTTGTCCCACGTTGTCCCACGGTGTCCAACGATGTCCAACGGTGTCCAGCGATGTCCAACGGTGTCCCACGTTGTCCCACGTTTTCCCACGTTGTCCCACGTTGTCCCACGGTGTCCAACGATGTCCAACGATGTCCAACGGTGTCCCACGTTGTCCCACGTTGTTCCATGGTTTCCCACGTTGTCCCACGTTGTCCCACGTTGTCCCACGTTGTCCCACGTTGTCCCACGGTGTCCAACGATGTCCAACGGTGTCCAGCGATGTCCAACGGTGACCCACGTTGTCCCACGTTTTCCCACGTTGTCCCACGTTGTCCCACGGTGTCCAACGATGTCCAACGATGTCCAACGGTGTCCCACGTTGTCCCACGTTGTTCCATGGTTTCCCACGTTGTCCCACGTTGTCCCACGTTGTCCCACGGTGTCCAACGATGTCCAACGGTTTCCAACGGTGTCCAACGGTGTCCAACGGTGTCCCACGTTGTCCCACGTTGTCCCACGTTGTCCCACGTTGTCCCACGTTGTCCCACGATGTCCCACGTGGTCCCACGTTGTCCCATGTTGTCCCACGGTGTCCAACGATGTCCAACGGTGTCCCACGTTGTCCAACGGTGTCCCACGTTGTCCCACGTTGTCCCACGTTGTCCCACGTTGTCCCACGATGTCCCACGTTGTCCCACGTTGTCCCACGTTGTCCCACGTTGTCCCACGTTGTCCCACGTTGTCCCACGTTGTCCCACGTTGTCCCACGTTGTCCCACGTTGTCCCACGTTGTCCCACGTTGTCCCACGGTGTCCCACGGTGTCCAACGATGTCCAACGGTGTCCCACGTTGTCCCACGTTGTCCCACGATGTCCCACGTTGTCCCACGTTGTCCCACGTTGTCCCACGTTGTCCCACGTTGTCCCACGTTGTCCCACGTGGTCCCACGTTGTCCCACGTTGTCCCACGGTGTCCAACGATGTCCAACGGTGTCCCACGTTGTCCAACGGTGTCCCACGTTGTCCCACGTTGTCCCACGTTGTCCCACGTTGTCCCACGATGTCCCACGTTGTCCCACGTTGTCCCACGTTGTCCCACGTTGTCCCACGTTGTCCCACGTTGTCCCACGTTGTCCCACGTTGTCCCACGTTGTCCCACGTTGTCCCACGTTGTCCCACGTTGTCCCACGGTGTCCAACGATGTCCAACGGTGTCCAACGATGTCCAACGGTGTCCCACGTTGTCCAACGGTGTCCCACGTTGTCCCACGTTGTCCCACGTTGTCCCACGTTGTCCCACGATGTCCCACGTTGTCCCACGTTGTCCCACGTTGTCCCACGTTGTCCCACGTTGTCCCACGTTGTCCCACGTTGTCCCACGTTGTCCCACGTTGTCCCACGTTGTCCCACGTTGTCCCACGTTGTCCCACGTTGTCCCACGTTGTCCCACGTTGTCCCACGTTGTCCCACGGTGTCCCACGGTGTCCAACGATGTCCAACGGTGTCCCACGTTGTCCCACGTTGTCCCACGATGTCCCACGTTGTCCCACGTTTTCCCACGTTGTCCCACGTTGTCCCACGTTGTCCCACGTTGTCCCACGTGGTCCCACGTTGTCCCACGTTGTCCCACGGTGTCCAACGATGTCCAACGGTGTCCCACGTTGTCCAACGGTGTCCCACGTTGTCCCACGTTGTCCCACGTTGTCCCACGTTGTCCCACGATGTCCCACGTTGTCCCACGTTGTCCCACGTTGTCCCACGTTGTCCCACGTTGTCCCACGTTGTCCCACGTTGTCCCACGTTGTCCCACGTTGTCCCACGTTGTCCCACGTTGTCCCACGGTGTCCAACGGTGTCCAACGGTGTCCAACGGTGTCCCACGGTGTCCAACGGTGTCCCACGTTGTCCCACGTTGTCCCACGTTGTCCCACGTTGTCCCACGTTGTCCCACGTTGTCCCACGTTGTCCCACGTTGTCCCACGTTGTCCCACGTTGTCCCACGTTGTCCCACGTTGTCCCACGTTGTCCCACGGTGTCCCACGGTGTCCAACGATGTCCAACGGTGTCCCACGTTGTCCCACGTTGTCCCACGATGTCCCACGTTGTCCCACGTTGTCCCACGTTGTCCCACGTTGTCCCACGTTGTCCCACGTTGTCCCACGTGGTCCCACCTTGTCCCACGTTGTCCCACGGTGTCCAACGATGTCCAACGGTGTCCCACGTTGTCCAACGGTGTCCCACGTTGTCCCACGTTGTCCCACGTTGTCCCACGTTGTCCCACGTTGTCCCACGTTGTCCCACGTTGTCCCACGTTGTCCCACGTTGTCCCACGTGGTCCCACGTTGTCCCACGTTGTCCCACGGTGTCCAACGATGTCCAACGGTGTCCCACGTTGTCCAACGGTGTCCCACGTTGTCCCACGTTGTCCCACGTTGTCCCACGTTGTCCCACGATGTCCCACGTTGTCCCACGTTGTCCCACGTTGTCCCACGTTGTCCCACGTTGTCCCACGTTGTCCCACGTTGTCCAACGATGTCCAACGGTGTCCCACGTTGTCCCACGTTGTCCCACGTTGTTCCATGGTTTCCCACGTTGTCCCACGTTGTCCCACGGTGTCCAACGATGTCCAACGGTGTCCAACGGTGTCCAACGGTGTCCAACGGTGTCCCACGTTGTCCCACGTTGTCCCACGTTGTCCCACGGTGTCCAACGATGTCCAACGGTGTCCCACGTTGTCCCACGTTGTCCCACGATGTCCCACGTTGTCCCACGTTGTCCCACGTTGTCCAACGTTGTCCCACGTTGTCCCACGTTGTCCCACGTTGTCCCACGTTGTCCCACGTTGTCCCACGGTGTCCAACGATGTCCAACGGTGTCCAACGGTGTCCCACGTTGTCCCACGTTGTCCCACGTTGTCCCACGTTGTCCCACGTTGTCCCACGTTGTCCAACGATGTCCAACGGTGTCCCACGTTGTCCCACGTTGTCCCACGTTGTCCCACGTTGTCCCACGTTGTCCCACGTTGTCCCACGTTGTCCCACGTTGTCCAACGATGTCCAACGGTGTCCCACGTTGTCCCACGTTGTCCCACGTTGTCCCACGTTGTCCCACGTTGTCCCACGTTGTCCCACGTTGTCCCACGTGGTCCCACGTTGTCCCACGTTGTCCCACGGTGTCCAACGATGTCCAACGGTGTCCCACGTTGTCCAACGGTGTCCCACGTTGTCCCACGTTGTCCCACGTTGTCCCACGTTGTCCCACG
Source organism: Bombus terrestris (assembly GCF_910591885.1). Lineage (NCBI taxonomy): Eukaryota > Metazoa > Arthropoda > Insecta > Hymenoptera > Apidae > Bombus > Bombus terrestris. The sequence continues at coordinate 10,244 of NW_025963763.1, forward strand.
ATGTCCCACGTTGTCCCACGTTGTCCCACGTTGTCCCACGTTGTCCCACGTTGTCCCACGTTGTCCCACGTTGTCCCACGTTGTCCCACGTTGTCCCACGTTGTCCCACGTTGTCCCACGTGGTCCCACGTTGTCCCACGTTGTCCCACGGTGTCCAACGATGTCCAACGGTGTCCCACGTTGTCCAACGGTGTCCCACGTTGTCCCACGTTGTCCCACGTTGTCCCACGTTGTCCCACGTTGTCCCACGTTGTCCCTCGTTGTCCCACGTTGTCCCACGTTGTCCCACGTTGTCCCACGTTGTCCCACGTTGTCCCACGGTGTCCCACGGTGTCCAACGATGTCCAACGGTGTCCCACGTTGTCCCACGTTGTCCCACGTTGTCCCACGTTGTCCCACGTTGTCCCACGGTGTCCAACGATGTCCAACGGTGTCCAACGGTGTCCCACGTTGTCCCACGTTGTTCCATGGTTTCCCACGTTGTCCCACGTTGTCCCACGTTGTCCCACGGTGTCCAACGATGTCCAACGGTGTCCAACGGTGTCCAACGGTGTCCAACGTTGTCCCACGTTGTCCCACGTTGTCCCACGTTGTCCCACGTTGTCCCACGTTGTCCCACGTTGTCCCACGTTGTCCGACGTTGTCCCACGTTGTCCCACGTTGTCCCACGTTGTCCCACGGTGTCCAACGATGTCCAACGATGTCCAACGATGTCCAACGGTGTCCCACGTTGTCCCACGTTGTTCCATGGTTTCCCACGTTGTCCCACGTTGTCCCACGTTGTCCCACGGTGTCCAACGATGTCCAACGGTGTCCAACGGTGTCCAACGGTGTCCAACGGTGTCCCACGTTGTCCCACGTTGTCCCACGTTGTCCCACGTTGTCCCACGTTGTCCCACGATGTCCCACGTTGTCCCACGTTGTCCCACGTTGTCCCACGATGTCCCACGTTGTCCCACGTTGTCCCACGGTGTCCAACGGTGTCCAACGATGTCCCACGTTGTCCCACGTTGTCCCACGTTGTCCCACGTTGTCCCACGATGTCCCACGTTGTCCCACGTTGTCCCACGTTGTCCCACGTTGTCCCACGTTGTCCCACGATGTCCCACGTTGTCCCACGTTGTCCCACGTTGTCCCACGTTGTCCCACGTTGTCCCACGTTGTCCCACGTTGTCCCACGTTGTCCCACGTTGTCCCACGTTGTCCCACGTTGTCCCACGTTGTCCCACGGTGTCCAACGATGTCCAACGGTGTCCAGCGATGTCCAACGGTGTCCCACGTTGTCCCACGTTTTCCCACGTTGTCCCACGTTGTCCCACGGTGTCCAACGATGTCCAACGATGTCCAACGGTGTCCCACGTTGTCCCACGATGTCCCACGTTGTCCCACGTTGTCCCACGTTGTCCCACGTTGTCCCACGTTGTCCAACGGTGTCCAACGGTGTCCAACGGTGTCCAACGGTGTCCCACGTTGTCCCACGTTGTCCCACGTTGTCCCACGTTGTCCCACGATGTCCCACGTTGTCCCACGTTGTCCCACGTTGTCCCACGATGTCCCACGTTGTCCCACGTTGTCCCACGGTGTCCAACGGTGTCCAACGATGTCCCACGTTGTCCCACGTTGTCCCACGTTGTCCCACGTTGTCCCACGATGTCCCACGTTGTCCCACGTTGTCCCACGTTGTCCCACGTTGTCCCACGTTGTCCCACGATGTCCCACGTTGTCCCACGTTGTCCCACGTTGTCCCACGTTGTCCCACGTTGTCCCACGTTGTCCCACGTTGTCCCACGTTGTCCCACGTTGTCCCACGTTGTCCCACGTTGTCCCACGTTGTCCCACGGTGTCCAACGATGTCCAACGGTGTCCAGCGATGTCCAACGGTGTCCCACGTTGTCCCACGTTTTCCCACGTTGTCCCACGTTGTCCCACGGTGTCCAACGATGTCCAACGATGTCCAACGGTGTCCCACGTTGTCCCACGTTGTTCCATGGTTTCCCACGTTGTCCCACGTTGTCCAACGATGTCCAACGGTGTCCCACGTTGTCCCACGTTGTCCCACGTTGTCCCACGTTGTCCCACGTTGTCCCACGTTGTCCCACGTTGTCCCACGTTGTCCAACGATGTCCAACGGTGTCCCACGTTGTCCCACGTTGTCCCACGTTGTCCCACGTTGTCCCACGTTGTCCCACGTTGTCCCACGTTGTCCCACGTGGTCCCACGTTGTCCCACGTTGTCCCACGGTGTCCAACGATGTCCAACGGTGTCCCACGTTGTCCAACGGTGTCCCACGTTGTCCCACGTTGTCCCACGTTGTCCCACGTTGTCCCACGATGTCCCACGTTGTCCCACGTTGTCCCACGTTGTCCCACGTTGTCCCACGTTGTCCCACGTTGTCCCACGTTGTCCCACGTTGTCCCACGTTGTCCCACGTTGTCCCACGTTGTCCCACGTGGTCCCACGTTGTCCCACGTTGTCCCACGGTGTCCAACGATGTCCAACGGTGTCCCACGTTGTCCAACGGTGTCCCACGTTGTCCCACGTTGTCCCACGTTGTCCCACGTTGTCCCACGTTGTCCCACGTTGTCCCTCGTTGTCCCACGTTGTCCCACGTTGTCCCACGTTGTCCCACGTTGTCCCACGTTGTCCCACGGTGTCCCACGGTGTCCAACGATGTCCAACGGTGTCCCACGTTGTCCCACGTTGTCCCACGTTGTCCCACGTTGTCCCACGTTGTCCCACGGTGTCCAACGATGTCCAACGGTGTCCAACGGTGTCCCACGTTGTCCCACGTTGTTCCATGGTTTCCCACGTTGTCCCACGTTGTCCCACGTTGTCCCACGGTGTCCAACGATGTCCAACGGTGTCCAACGGTGTCCAACGGTGTCCAACGTTGTCCCACGTTGTCCCACGTTGTCCCACGTTGTCCCACGTTGTCCCACGTTGTCCCACGTTGTCCCACGTTGTCCGACGTTGTCCCACGTTGTCCCACGTTGTCCCACGTTGTCCCACGGTGTCCAACGATGTCCAACGATGTCCAACGGTGTCCCACGTTGTCCCACGTTGTTCCATGGTTTCCCACGTTGTCCCACGTTGTCCCACGTTGTCCCACGGTGTCCAACGATGTCCAGCGGTGTCCAACGGTGTCCAACGGTGTCCAACGGTGTCCCACGTTGTCCCACGTTGTCCCACGTTGTCCCACGTTGTCCCACGTTGTCCCACGATGTCCCACGTTGTCCCACGTTGTCCCACGTTGTCCCACGATGTCCCACGTTGTCCCACGTTGTCCCACGGTGTCCAACGGTGTCCAACGATGTCCCACGTTGTCCCACGTTGTCCCACGTTGTCCCACGTTGTCCCACGATGTCCCACGTTGTCCCACGTTGTCCCACGTTGTCCCACGTTGTCCCACGTTGTCCCACGATGTCCCACGTTGTCCCACGTTGTCCCACGTTGTCCCACGTTGTCCCACGTTGTCCCACGTTGTCCCACGTTGTCCCACGTTGTCCCACGTTGTCCCACGTTGTCCCACGTTGTCCCACGTTGTCCCACGGTGTCCAACGATGTCCAACGGTGTCCAGCGATGTCCAACGGTGTCCCACGTTGTCCCACGTTTTCCCACGTTGTCCCACGTTGTCCCACGGTGTCCAACGATGTCCAACGATGTCCAACGGTGTCCCACGTTGTCCCACGATGTCCCACGTTGTCCCACGTTGTCCCACGTTGTCCCACGTTGTCCCACGTTGTCCAACGGTGTCCAACGGTGTCCAACGGTGTCCAACGGTGTCCCACGTTGTCCCACGTTGTCCCACGTTGTCCCACGTTGTCCCACGATGTCCCACGTTGTCCCACGTTGTCCCACGTTGTCCCACGATGTCCCACGTTGTCCCACGTTGTCCCACGGTGTCCAACGGTGTCCAACGATGTCCCACGTTGTCCCACGTTGTCCCACGTTGTCCCACGTTGTCCCACGATGTCCCACGTTGTCCCACGTTGTCCCACGTTGTCCCACGTTGTCCCACGTTGTCCCACGATGTCCCACGTTGTCCCACGTTGTCCCACGTTGTCCCACGTTGTCCCACGTTGTCCCACGTTGTCCCACGTTGTCCCACGTTGTCCCACGTTGTCCCACGTTGTCCCACGTTGTCCCACGTTGTCCCACGGTGTCCAACGATGTCCAACGGTGTCCAGCGATGTCCAACGGTGTCCCACGTTGTCCCACGTTTTCCCACGTTGTCCCACGTTGTCCCACGGTGTCCAACGATGTCCAACGATGTCCAACGGTGTCCCACGTTGTCCCACGTTGTTCCATGGTTTCCCACGTTGTCCCACGTTGTCCCACGTTGTCCCACGTTGTCCCACGTTGTCCCACGGTGTCCAACGATGTCCAACGGTGTCCAGCGATGTCCAACGGTGTCCCACGTTGTCCCACGTTTTCCCACGTTGTCCCACGTTGTCCCACGGTGTCCAACGATGTCCAACGATGTCCAACGGTGTCCCACGTTGTCCCACGTTGTTCCATGGTTTCCCACGTTGTCCCACGTTGTCCCACGTTGTCCCACGGTGTCCAACGATGTCCAACGGTGTCCAACGGTGTCCAACGGTGTCCAACGGTGTCCCACGTTGTCCCACGTTGTCCCACGTTGTCCCACGTTGTCCCACGTTGTCCCACGATGTCCCACGTTGTCCCACGTTGTCCCACGTTGTCCCACGTTGTCCCACGTGGTCCCACGTTGTCCCACGTTGTCCCACGGTGTCCAACGATGTCCAACGGTGTCCCACGTTGTCCAACGGTGTCCCACGTTGTCCCACGTTGTCCCACGTTGTCCCACGTTGTCCCACGTTGTCCCACGTTGTCCCACGTTGTCCCACGTTGTCCCACGTTGTCCCACGTGGTCCCACGTTGTCCCACGTTGTCCCACGGTGTCCAACTATGTCCAACGGTGTCCCACGTTGTCCAACGGTGTCCCACGTTGTCCAACGGTGTCCCACGTTGTCCCACGTTGTCCCACGTTGTCCCACGTTGTCCCACGATGTCCCACGTTGTCCCACGTTGTCCCACGTTGTCCCACGTTGTCCCACGTTGTCCCACGTTGTCCCACGTTGTCCCACGTTGTCCCACGTTGTCCCACGTTGTCCCACGTTGTCCCACGGTGTCCAACGATGTCCAACGGTGTCCAACGGTGTCCCACGGTGTCCAACGGTGTCCCACGTTGTCCCACGTTGTCCCACGTTGTCCCACGTTGTCCCACGTTGCCCCACGTTGTCCCACGTTGTCCAACGGTGTCCAACGGTGTCCCACGTTGTCCCACGTTGTTCCATGGTTTCCCACGTTGTCCCACGTTGTCCCACGTTGTCCCACGGTGTCCAACGATGTCCAACGGTGTCCAACGGTGTCCAACGGTGTCCAACGGTGTCCCACGTTGTCCCACGTTGTCCCACGTTGTCCCACGGTGTCCAACGATGTCCAACGGTGTCCCACGTTGTCCCACGTTGTCCCACGATGTCCCACGTTGTCCCACGTTGTCCCACGTTGTCCCACGTTGTCCAACGTTGTCCCACGTTGTCCCACGTTGTCCCACGTTGTCCCACGTTGTCCCACGTTGTCCCACGGTGTCCAACGATGTCCAACGGTGTCCAACGGTGTCCCACGTTGTCCCACGTTGTCCCACGTTGTCCCACGTTGTCCCACGTTGTCCCACGTTGTCCCACGTTGTCCCACGTTGTACCACGTTGTCCCACGATGTCCCACGTTGTCCCACGGTGTCCCACGGTGTCCAACGATGTCCAACGGTGTCCCACGTTGTCCCACGTTGTCCCACGATGTCCCACGTTGTCCCACGTTGTCCCACGTTGTCCCACGTTGTCCCACGTTGTCCCACGTTGTCCCACGTGGTCCCACGTTGCCCACGTTGTCCCACGGTGTCCAACGATGTCCAACGGTGTCCCACGTTGTCCAACGGTGTCCCACGTTGTCCCACGTTGTCCCACGTTGTCCCACGTTGTCCCACGTTGTCCCACGTTGTCCCACGTTGTCCCACGTTGTCCCACGTTGTCCCACGTTGTCCCACGTTGTCCCACGTTGTCCCACGTTGTCCCACGTTGTCCCACGTTGTCCCACGTTGTCCCACGGTGTCCAACGATGTCCAACGGTGTCCAACGGTGTCCCACGGTGTCCAACGGTGTCCCACGTTGTCCCACGTTGTCCCACGTTGTCCCACGTTGTCCCACGTTGTCCCACGTTGTCCCACGTTGTCCAACGATGTCCAACGGTGTCCCACGTTGTCCCACGTTGTTCCATGGTTTCCCACGTTGTCCCACGTTGTCCCACGTTGTCCCACGGTGTCCAACGATGTCCAACGGTGTCCAACGGTGTCCAACGGTGTCCAACGGTGTCCCACGTTGTCCCACGTTGTCCCACGTTGTCCCACGGTGTCCAACGATGTCCAACGGTGTCCCACGTTGTCCCACGTTGTCCCACGATGTCCCACGTTGTCCCACGTTGTCCCACGTTGTCCCACGTTGTCCAACGTTGTCCCACGTTGTCCCACGTTGTCCCACGTTGTCCCACGTTGTCCCACGTTGTCCCACGGTGTCCAACGATGTCCAACGGTGTCCAACGGTGTCCCACGTTGTCCCACGTTGTCCCACGTTGTCCCACGTTGTCCCACGTTGTCCCACGTTGTCCAACGATGTCCAACGGTGTCCCACGTTGTCCCACGTTGTCCCACGTTGTCCCACGTTGTCCCACGTTGTCCCACGTTGTCCCACGTTGTCCCACGTTGTCCCACGTTGTCCCACGTTGTCCCACGTTGTCCCACGTTGTCCCACGGTGTCCAACGGTGTCCAACGATGTCCCACGTTGTCCCACGTTGTCCCACGTTGTCCCACGTTGTCCCACGATGTCCCACGTTGTCCCACGTTGTCCCACGTTGTCCCACGTTGTCCCACGTTGTCCCACGTTGTCCCACGTTGTCCCACGTTGTCCCACGTTGTCCCACGTTGTCCGACGTTGTCCCACGTTGTCCCACGTTGTCCCACGTTGTCCCACGGTGTCCAACGATGTCCAACGATGTCCAACGGTGTCCCACGTTGTCCCACGTTGTTCCATGGTTTCCCACGTTGTCCCACGTTGTCCCACGTTGTCCCACGGTGTCCAACGATGTCCAACGGTGTCCAACGGTGTCCAACGGTGTCCAACGGTGTCCCACGTTGTCCCACGTTGTCCCACGTTGTCCCACGTTGTCCCACGTTGTCCCACGATGTCCCACGTTGTCCCACGTTGTCCCACGTTGTCCCACGATGTCCCACGTTGTCCCACGTTGTCCCACGTTGTCCCACGTTGTCCCACGATGTCCCACGTTGTCCCACGTTGTCCCACGTTGTCCCACGTTGTCCCACGGTGTCCAACGATGTCCAACGGTGTCCAACGGTGTCCCACGGTGTCCAACGGTGTCCCACGTTGTCCCACGTTGTCCCACGTTGTCCCACGTTGTCCCACGTTGTCCCACGATGTCCCACGTTGTCCCACGTTGTCCGACGTTGTCCCACGTTGTCCCACGTTGTCCCACGTTGTCCCACGGTGTCCAACGATGTCCAACGATGTCCAACGGTGTCCCACGTTGTCCCACGTTGTTCCATGGTTTCCCACGTTGTCCCACGTTGTCCCACGTTGTCCCACGGTGTCCAACGATGTCCAACGGTGTCCAACGGTGTCCAACGGTGTCCAACGGTGTCCCACGTTGTCCCACGTTGTCCCACGTTGTCCCACGTTGTCCCACGTTGTCCCACGTTGTCCCACGTTGTCCCACGTTGTCCCACGTTGTCCCACGTTGTCCCACGTTGTCCCACGTTGTCCCACGTTGTCCCACGTTGTCCCACGTTGTCCCACGTTGTCCCACGTTGTTCCACGTTGTCCCACGTGGTCCCACGTTGTCCCACGTTGTCCCACGGTGTCCAACGATGTCCAACGGTGTCCCACGTTGTCCAACGGTGTCCCACGTTGTCCCACGTTGTCCCACGTTGTCCCACGTTGTCCCACGTTGTCCCACGTTGTCCCACGTTGTCCCACGTTGGCCCACGTTGTCCCACGTTGTCCCACGGTGTCCCACGGTGTCCAACGATGTCCAACGGTGTCCCACGTTGTCCCACGTTGTCCCACGGTGTCCAACGATGTCCAACGGTGTCCCACGTTGTCCAACGGTGTCCCACGTTGTCCCACGTTGTCCCACGTTGTCCCACGTTGTCCCACGATGTCCCACGTTGTCCCACGTTGTCCCACGTTGTCCCACGTTGTCCCACGTTGTCCCACGTTGTCCCACGTTGTCCCACGTTGTCCCACGTTGTCCCACGTTGTCCCACGTTGTCCCACGGTGTCCAACGATGTCCAACGGTGTCCAACGGTGTCCCACGTTGTCCCACGTTGTTCCATGGTTTCCCACGTTGTCCCACGTTGTCCCACGTTGTCCCACGTTGTCCAACGATGTCCAACGGTGTCCAACGGTGTCCAACGGTGTCCAACGTTGTCCCACGTTGTCCCACGTTGTCCCACGTTGTCCCACGTTGTCCCACGTTGTCCCACGTTGTCCCACGTTGTCCGACGTTGTCCCACGTTGTCCCACGTTGTCCCACGTTGTCCCACGGTGTCCAACGATGTCCAACGATGTCCAACGGTGTCCCACGTTGTCCCACGTTGTTCCATGGTTTCCCACGTTGTCCCACGTTGTCCCACGTTGTCCCACGGTGTCCAACGATGTCCAACGGTGTCCAACGGTGTCCAACGGTGTCCAACGGTGTCCCACGTTGTCCCACGTTTTCCCACGTTGTCCCACGTTGTCCCACGTTGTCCCACGATGTCCCACGTTGTCCCACGTTGTCCCACGTTGTCCCACGATGTCCCACGTTGTCCCACGTTGTCCCACGGTGTCCAACGGTGTCCAACGATGTCCCACGTTGTCCCACGTTGTCCCACGTTGTCCCACGTTGTCCCACGATGTCCCACGTTGTCCCACGTTGTCCCACGTTGTCCCACGTTGTCCCACGTTGTCCCACGATGTCCCACGTTGTCCCACGTTGTCCCACGTTGTCCCACGTTGTCCCACGTTGTCCCACGGTGTCCCACGTTGTCCCACGTTTTCCCACGTTGTCCCACGTTGTCCCACGGTATCCAACGATGTCCAACGATGTCCAACGGTGTCCCACGTTGTCCCACGATGTCCCACGTTGTCCCACGTTGTCCCACGTTGTCCCACGTTGTCCAACGGTGTCCAACGGTGTCCAACGGTGTCCAACGGTGTCCCACGTTGTCCCACGTTGTCCCACGTTGTCCCACGTTGTCCCACGATGTCCCACGTTGTCCCACGTTGTCCCACGTTGTCCCACGATGTCCCACGTTGTCCCACGTTGTCCCACGGTGTCCAACGGTGTCCAACGATGTCCCACGTTGTCCCACGTTGTCCCACGTTGTCCCACGTTGTCCCACGATGTCCCACGTTGTCCCACGTTGTCCCACGTTGTCCCACGTTGTCCCACGTTGTCCCACGATGTCCCACGTTGTCCCACGTTGTCCCACGTTGTCCCACGTTGTCCCACGTTGTCCCACGTTGTCCCACGTTGTCCCACGTTGTCCCACGTTGTCCCACGGTGTCCAACGATGTCCAACGGTGTCCAGCGATGTCCAACGGTGTCCCACGTTGTCCCACGTTTTCCCACGTTGTCCCACGTTGTCCCACGGTGTCCAACCATGTCCAACGATGTCCAACGGTGTCCCACGTTGTCCCACGTTGTTCCATGGTTTCCCACGTTGTCCCACGTTGTCCCACGTTGTCCCACGTTGTCCCACGTTGTCCCACGGTGTCCAACGATGTCCAACGGTGTCCAGCGATGTCCAACGGTGTCCCACGTTGTCCCACGTTTTCCCACGTTGTCCCACGTTGTCCCACGGTGTCCAACGATGTCCAACGATGTCCAACGGTGTCCCACGTTGTCCCACGTTGTTCCATGGTTTCCCACGTTGTCCCACGTTGTCCCACGTTGTCCCACGGTGTCCAACGATGTCCAACGGTGTCCAACGGTGTCCAACGGTGTCCAACGGTGTCCCACGTTGTCCCACGTTGTCCCACGTTGTCCCACGTTGACCCACGTTGTCCCACGATGTCCCACGTTGTCCCACGTTGTCCCACGTTGTCCCACGTTGTCCCACGTTGTCCCACGTTGTCCCACGTTGTCCCACGGTGTCCAACGATGTCCAACGGTGTCCCACGTTGTCCAACGGTGTCCCACGTTGTCCCACGTTGTCCCACGTTGTCCCACGTTGTCCCACGATGTCCCACGTTGTCCCACGTTGTCCCACGTTGTCCCACGTTGTCCCACGTTGTCCCACGTTGTCCCACGTTGTCCCACGTTGTCCCACGTTGTCCCACGTTGTCCCACGTTGTCCCACGTTGTCCCACGGTGTCCCACGGTGTCCAACGATGTCCAACGGTGTCCCACGTTGTCCCACGTTGTCCCACGATGTCCCACGTTGTCCCACGTTGTCCCACGTTGTCCCACGTTGTCCCACGTTGTCCCACGTTGTCCCACGTTGTCCCACGGTGTCCAACGGTGTCCAACGATGTCCCACGTTGTCCCACGTTGTCCCACGTTGTCCCACGTTGTCCCACGATGTCCCACGTTGTCCCACGTTGTCCCACGTTGTCCCACGTTGTCCCACGTTGTCCCACGATGTCCCACGTTGTCCCACGTTGTCCCACGTTGTCCCACGTTGTCCCACGTTGTCCCACGTTGTCCCACGTTGTCCCACGTTGTCCCACGTTGTCCCACGTTGTCCCACGTTGTCCCACGTTGTCCCACGGTGTCCAACGATGTCCAACGGTGTCCAGCGATGTCCAACGGTGTCCCACGTTGTCCCACGTTTTCCCACGTTGTCCCACGTTGTCCCACGGTGTCCAACGATGTCCAACGATGTCCAACGGTGTCCCACGTTGTCCCACGTTGTTCCATGGTTTCCCACGTTGTCCCACGTTGTCCCACGTTGTCCCACGTTGTCCCACGTTGTCCCACGGTGTCCAACGATGTCCAACGGTGTCCAGCGATGTCCAACGGTGTCCCACGTTGTCCCACGTTTTCCCACGTTGTCCCACGTTGTCCCACGGTGTCCAACGATGTCCAACGATGTCCAACGGTGTCCCACGTTGTCCCACGTTGTTCCATGGTTTCCCACGTTGTCCCACGTTGTCCCACGTTGTCCCACGGTGTCCAACGATGTCCAACGGTGTCCAACGGTGTCCAACGGTGTCCAACGGTGTCCCACGTTGTCCCACGTTGTCCCACGTTGTCCCACGTTGTCCCACGATGTCCCACGTTGTCCCACGTTGTCCCACGTTGTCCCACGATGTCCCACGTTGTCCCACGTTGTCCCACGTTGTCCCACGTTGTCCCACGATGTCCCACGTTGTCCCACGTTGTCCCACGTTGTCCCACGTTGTCCCACGGTGTCCAACGATGTCCAACGGTGTCCAACGGTGTCCCACGGTGTCCAACGGTGTCCCACGTTGTCCCACGTTGTCCCACGTTGTCCCACGTTGTCCCACGTTGTCCCACGATGTCCCACGTTGTCCCACGTTGTCCGACGTTGTCCCACGTTGTCCCACGTTGTCCCACGTTGTCCCACGGTGTCCAACGATGTCCAACGATGTCCAACGGTGTCCCACGTTGTCCCACGTTGTTCCATGGTTTCCCACGTTGTCCCACGTTGTCCCACGTTGTCCCACGGTGTCCAACGATGTCCAACGGTGTCCCACGGTGTCCAACGGTGTCCAACGGTGTCCCACGTTGTCCCACGTTGTCCCACGTTGTCCCACGTTGTCCCACGTTGTCCCACGTTGTCCCACGTTGTCCCACGTTGTCCCACGTTGTCCCACGTTGTCCCACGTTGTCCCACGTTGTTCCACGTTGTCCCACGTTGTCCCACGTTGTCCCACGTTGTCCCACGTTGTTCCACGTTGTCCCACGTGGTCCCACGTTGTCCCACGTTGTCCCACGGTGTCCAACGATGTCCAACGGTGTCCCACGTTGTCCAACGGTGTCCCACGTTGTCCCACGTTGTCCCACGTTGTCCCACGTTGTCCCACGTTGTCCCACGTTGTCCCACGTTGTCCCACGTTGGCCCACGTTGTCCCACGTTGTCCCACGGTGTCCCACGGTGTCCAACGATGTCCAACGGTGTCCCACGTTGTCCCACGTTGTCCCACGATGTCCCACGTTGTCCCACGTTGTCCCACGTTGTCCCACGTTGTCCCACGTTGTCCCACGTTGTCCCACGTGGTCCCACGTTGTCCCACGTTGTCCCACGGTGTCCAACGATGTCCAACGGTGTCCCACGTTGTCCAACGGTGTCCCACGTTGTCCCACGTTGTCCCACGTTGTCCCACGTTGTCCCACGATGTCCCACGTTGTCCCACGTTGTCCCACGTTGTCCCACGTTGTCCCACGTTGTCCCACGTTGTCCCACGTTGTCCCACGTTGTCCCACGTTGTCCCACGTTGTCCCACGTTGTCCCACGGTGTCCAACGATGTCCAACGGTGTCCAACGGTGTCCCACGTTGTCCCACGTTGTTCCATGGTTTCCCACGTTGTCCCACGTTGTCCCACGTTGTCCCACGGTGTCCAACGATGTCCAACGGTGTCCAACGGTGTCCAACGGTGTCCAACGTTGTCCCACGTTGTCCCACGTTGTCCCACGTTGTCCCACGTTGTCCCACGTTGTCCCACGTTGTCCCACGTTGTCCGACGTTGTCCCACGTTGTCCCACGTTGTCCCACGTTGTCCCACGGTGTCCAACGATGTCCAACGATGTCCAACGGTGTCCCACGTTGTCCCACGTTGTTCCATGGTTTCCCACGTTGTCCCACGTTGTCCCACGGTGTCCAACGATGTCCAACGGTGTCCAACGGTGTCCAACGGTGTCCAACGGTGTCCCACGTTGTCCCACGTTTTCCCACGTTGTCCCACGTTGTCCCACGTTGTCCCACGATGTCCCACGTTGTCCCACGTTGTCCCACGTTGTCCCACGATGTCCCACGTTGTCCCACGTTGTCCCACGGTGTCCAACGGTGTCCAACGATGTCCCACGTTGTCCCACGTTGTCCCACGTTGTCCCACGTTGTCCCACGATGTCCCACGTTGTCCCACGTTGTCCCACGTTGTCCCACGTTGTCCCACGTTGTCCCACGATGTCCCACGTTGTCCCACGTTGTCCCACGTTGTCCCACGTTGTCCCACGTTGTCCCACGTTGTCCCACGTTGTCCCACGTTGTCCCACGTTGTCCCACGTTGTCCCACGTTGTCCCACGTTGTCCCACGGTGTCCAACGATGTCCAACGGTGTCCAGCGATGTCCAACGGTGTCCCACGTTGTCCCACGTTTTCCCACGTTGTCCCACGTTGTCCCACGGTATCCAACGATGTCCAACGATGTCCAACGGTGTCCCACGTTGTCCCACGATGTCCCACGTTGTCCCACGTTGTCCCACGTTGTCCCACGTTGTCCCACGTTGTCCAACGGTGTCCAACGGTGTCCAACGGTGTCCAACGGTGTCCCACGTTGTCCCACGTTGTCCCACGTTGTCCCACGTTGTCCCACGATGTCCCACGTTGTCCCACGTTGTCCCACGTTGTCCCACGATGTCCCACGTTGTCCCACGTTGTCCCACGGTGTCCAACGGTGTCCAACGATGTCCCACGTTGTCCCACGTTGTCCCACGTTGTCCCACGTTGTCCCACGATGTCCCACGTTGTCCCACGTTGTCCCACGTTGTCCCACGTTGTCCCACGTTGTCCCACGATGTCCCACGTTGTCCCACGTTGTCCCACGTTGTCCCACGTTGTCCCACGTTGTCCCACGTTGTCCCACGTTGTCCCACGTTGTCCCACGTTGTCCCACGGTGTCCAACGATGTCCAACGGTGTCCAGCGATGTCCAACGGTGTCCCACGTTGTCCCACGTTTTCCCACGTTGTCCCACGTTGTCCCACGGTGTCCAACCATGTCCAACGATGTCCAACGGTGTCCCACGTTGTCCCACGTTGTTCCATGGTTTCCCACGTTGTCCCACGTTGTCCCACGTTGTCCCACGTTGTCCCACGTTGTCCCACGGTGTCCAACGATGTCCAACGGTGTCCAGCGATGTCCAACGGTGTCCCACGTTGTCCCACGTTTTCCCACGTTGTCCCACGTTGTCCCACGGTGTCCAACGATGTCCAACGATGTCCAACGGTGTCCCACGTTGT
>NW_025963764.1:0-24353 GCF_910591885.1 Bombus terrestris
GTCCAACGGTGTCCCACGTTGTCCCACGTTGTCCCACGTTGTCCCACGATGTCCCACGTTGTCCCACGTTGTCCCACGTTGTCCCACGTTGTCCCACGTTGTCCCACGGTGTCCAACGATGTCCAACGGTGTCCAACGGTGTCCAACGGTGTCCAACGGTGTCCCAAGTTGTCCCACGTTGTCCCACGTTGTCCCACGGTGTCCAACGATGTCCAACGGTGTCCCACGTTGTCCCACGGTGTCCAACGATGTCCAACGGTGTCCCACGTTGTCCAACGGTGTCCCACGTTGTCCCACGTTGTCCCACGTTGTCCCACGTTGTCCCACGTTGTCCCACGTTGTCCCACGTTGTCCCACGTTGTCCCACGTTGTCCCACGTTGTCCCACGGTGTCCAACGATGTCCAACGGTGTCCAACGGTGTCCCACGGTGTCCAACGGTGTCCCACGTTGTCCCACGTTGTCCCACGTTGTCCCACGTTGTCCCACGTTGTCCCACGTTGTCCCACGTTGTCCAACGATGTCCAACGGTGTCCCACGTTGTCCCACGTTGTTCCATGGTTTCCCACGTTGTCCCACGTTGTCCCACGTTGTCCCACGTTGTCCCACGTTGTCCCACGGTGTCCCACGGTGTCCAACTATGTCCAACGGTGTCCCACGGTGTCCAACTATGTCCAACGGTGTCCCACGTTGTCCCACGTTGTCCCACGATGTCCCACGTTGTCCCACGTTGTCCCACGTTGTCCCACGTTGTCCCACGTTGTCCCACGTTGTCCCACGTGGTCCCACGTTATCCCACGTTGTCCCACGGTGTCCAACGATGTCCAACGGTGTCCCACGGTGTCCAACGGTGTCCCACGATGTCCCACGTTGTCCCACGTTGTCCCACGTTGTCCCACGTTGTCCCACGGTGTCCAACGATGTCCAACGGTGTCCAACGGTGTCCCACGGTGTCCAACGGTGTCCCACGTTGTCCCACGTTGTCCCACGTTGTCCCACGTTGTCCCACGTTGTCCCACGGTGTCCAACGATGTCCAACGGTGTCCAACGGTGTCCAACGGTGTCCAACGATGTCCAACGATGTCCAACGATGTCCAACGATGTCCAACGGTGTCCAACAGTGTCCCACGGTGTCCAACGGTGTCCCACGTTGTCCCACGTTGTCCCACGTTGTCCCACGTTGTCCCACGTTGTCCCACGTTGTCCCACGTTGTCCCACGTTGTCCCACGTTGTCCCACGTTGTCCCACGTTGTCCCACGTTGTCCCACGTTGTCCCACGTTGTCCCACGTTGTCCCACGTTGTCCCACGTTGTCCCACGTTGTCCCACGGTGTCCAACGATGTCCAACGGTGTCCCACGGTGTCCAACGGTGTCCCACGTTGTCCCACGTTGTCCCACGTTGTCCCACGTTGTCCCACGTTGTCCCACGATGTCCCACGTTGTCCCACGTTGTCCGACGTTGTCCCACGTTGTCCCACGTTGTCCCACGTTGTCCCACGGTGTCCAACGATGTCCAACGATGTCCAACGGTGTCCCACGTTGTCCCACGTTGTTCCATGGTTTCCCACGTTGTCCCACGTTGTCCCACGTTGTCCCACGGTGTCCAACGATGTCCAACGGTGTCCAACGGTGTCCAACGGTGTCCAACGGTGTCCCACGTTGTCCCACGTTGTCCCACGTTGTCCCACGTTGTCCCACGTTGTCCCACGATGTCCCACGTTGTCCCACGTTGTCCCACGTTGTCCCACGATGTCCCACGTTGTCCCACGTTGTCCCACGTTGTCCCACGTTGTCCCACGTTGTCCCACGTTGTCCCACGATGTCCCACGTTGTCCCACGTTGTCCCACGTTGTCCCACGATGTCCCACGTTGTCCCACGTTGTCCCACGTTGTCCCACGTTGTCCCACGATGTCCCACGTTGTCCCACGTTGTCCCACGTTGTCCCACGATGTCCCACGTTGTCCCACGTTGTCCCACGTTGTCCCACGTTGTCCCACGATGTCCCACGTTGTCCCACGTTGTCCCACGTTGTCCCACGTTGTCCCACGGTGTCCAACGATGTCCAACGGTGTCCAACGGTGTCCCACGGTGTCCAACGGTGTCCCACGTTGTCCCACGTTGTCCCACGTTGTCCCACGTTGTCCCACGTTGTCCCACGATGTCCCACGTTGTCCCACGTTGTCCGACGTTGTCCCACGTTGTCCCACGTTGTCCCACGTTGTCCCACGGTGTCCAACGATGTCCAACGATGTCCAACGGTGTCCCACGTTGTCCCACGTTGTTCCATGGTTTCCCACGTTGTCCCACGTTGTCCCACGTTGTCCCACGGTGTCCAACGATGTCCAACGGTGTCCAACGGTGTCCAACGGTGTCCAACGGTGTCCCACGTTGTCCCATTTTGTCCCACGTTGTCCCACGTTGTCCCACGTTGTCCCACGATGTCCCACGTTGTCCCACGTTGTCCCACGTTGTCCCACGATGTCCCACGTTGTCCCACGTTGTCCCACGTTGTCCCACGTTGTCCCACGATGTCCCACGTTGTCCCACGTTGTCCCACGTTGTCCCACGTTGTCCCACGGTGTCCAACGATGTCCAACGGTGTCCAACGGTGTCCCACGGTGTCCAACGGTGTCCCACGTTGTCCCACGTTGTCCCACGTTGTCCCACGTTGTCCCACGTTGTCCCACGATGTCCCACGTTGTCCCACGTTGTCCCACGTTGTCCCACGTTGTCCCACGTTGTCCCACGTTGTCCCACGGTGTCCAACGATGTCCAACGGTGTCCAACGGTGTCCAACGGTGTCCAACGATGTCCAACGATGTCCAACGATGTCCAACGATGTCCAACGGTGTCCCACGTTGTCCCACGTTGTCCCACGTTGTCCCACGTTGTCCCACGTTGTCCCACGGTGTCCAACGATGTCCAACGGTGTCCCACGTTGTCCAACGATGTCCAACGGTGTCCCACGTTGTCCCACGTTGTTCCATGGTTTCCCACGTTGTCCCACGTTGTCCCACGTTGTCCCACGTTGTCCCACGTTGTCCCACGTTGTCCCACGGTGTCCAACGATGTCCAACGGTGTCCCACGGTGTCCAACGGTGTCCCACGTTGTCCCACGTTGTCCCACGTTGTCCCACGTTGTCCCACGTTGTCCCACGATGTCCCACGTTGTCCCACGTTGTCCCACGTTGTCCCACGTTGTCCCACGTTGTCCCACGTTGTCCCACGTTGTCCCACGTTGTCCCACGGTGTCCAACGATGTCCAACGGTGTCCAACGGTGTCCCACGGTGTCCAACGGTGTCCCACGTTGTCCCACGTTGTCCCACGTTGTCCCACGTGGTCCCACGTTGTCCCACGTTGTCCAACGATGTCCAACGGTGTCCCACGTTGTCCCACGTTGTTCCATGGTTTCCCACGTTGTCCCACGTTGTCCCACGTTGTCCCACGTTGTCCCACGGTGTCCCACGGTGTCCAACGATGTCCAACGGTGTCCCACGTTGTCCCACGTTGTCCCACGTTGTTCCACGTTGTCCCACGTTGTCCCACGATGTCCCACGTTGTCCCACGTTGTCCCACGTTGTCCCACGTTGTCCCAAGTTGTCCCACGTTGTCCCACGTTGTCCCACGTTGTCCCACGTGGTCCCACGTTGTCCCACGTTGTCCCACGGTGTCCAACGATGTCCAACGGTGTCCCACGTTGTCCAACGGTGTCCCACGTTGTCCCACGTTGTCCCACGTTGTCCCACGTTGTCCCACGTTGTCCCACGTTGTCCCACGTTGTCCAACGATGTCCAACGGTGTCCCACGTTGTCCCACGTTGTTCCACGGTTTCCCACGTTGTCCCACGTTGTCCCACGTTGTCCCACGGTGTCCAACGATGTCCAACGGTGTCCCACGTTGTCCCACGTTGTCCCACGTTGTCCCACGTTGTCCCACGTTGTCCCACGTTGTCCCACGTTGTCCCACGTTGTCCCACGTTGTCCCACGTTGTCCCACGTTGTCCCACGGTGTCCAACGGTGTCCAACGATGTCCCACGTTGTCCCACGTTGTCCCACGTTGTCCCACGATGTCCCACGTTGTCCCACGTTGTCCCACATTGTCCCACGTTGTCCCACGTTGTCCCACGTTGTCCCACGTTGTCCCACGTTGTCCCACGTTGTCCCACGTTGTCCCACGTTGTCCCACGTTGTCCCACGGTGTCCAACGATGTCCAACGGTGTCCAACGGTGTCCAACGGTGTCCCACGTTGTCCCACGTTGTCCCACGTTGTCCCACGTTGTCCCACGGTGTCCAACGATGTCCAACGGTGTCCCACGTTGTCCCACGTTGTCCCACGTTGTCCCACGATGTCCCACGTTGTCCCACGTTGTCCCACGTTATCCCACGTTGTCCCACGTTGTCCCACGGTGTCCAACGATGTCCAACGGTGTCCAACGGTGTCCAACGGTGTCCAACGGTGTCCCAAGTTGTCCCACGTTGTCCCACGTTGTCCCACGGTGTCCAACGATGTCCAACGGTGTCCCACGTTGTCCCACGGTGTCCAACGATGTCCAACGGTGTCCCACGTTGTCCAACGGTGTCCCACGTTGTCCCACGTTGTCCCACGTTGTCCCACGTTGTCCCACGTTGTCCCACGTTGTCCCACGTTGTCCCACGTTGTCCCACGTTGTCCCACGGTGTCCAACGATGTCCAACGGTGTCCAACGGTGTCCCACGGTGTCCAACGGTGTCCCACGTTGTCCCACGTTGTCCCACGTTGTCCCACGTTGTCCCACGTTGTCCCACGTTGTCCCACGTTGTCCAACGATGTCCAACGGTGTCCCACGTTGTCCCACGTTTTTCCATGGTTTCCCACGTTGTCCCACGTTGTCCCACGTTGTCCCACGTTGTCCCACGTTGTCCCACGGTGTCCCACGGTGTCCAACTATGTCCAACGATGTCCCACGTTGTCCCACGTTGTCCCACGTTGTCCCACGTTGTCCCACGATGTCCCACGTTGTCCCACGTTGTCCCACGTTGTCCCACGTTGTCCCACGTTGTCCCACGTTGTCCAACGATGTCCAACGGTGTCCCACGTTGTCCCACGTTGTTCCATGGTTTCCCACGTTGTCCCACGTTGTCCCACGTTGTCCCACGGTGTCCAACGATGTCCAACGGTGTCCAACGGTGTCCAACGGTGTCCAACGGTGTCCCACGTTGTCCCACGTTGTCCCACGTTGTCCCACGGTGCCCAACGATGTCCAACGGTGTCCCACGTTGTCCCACGTTGTCCCACGTTGTCCCACGTTGTCCCACGTTGTCCCACGATGTCCCACGTTGTCCCACGTTGTCCCACGTTGTCCCACGTTGTCCCACGTTGTCCCACGTTGTCCCACGTTGTCCCACGTTGTCCCACGATGTCCCACGTTGTCCCACGTTGTCCCACGTTGTCCCACGTTGTCCCACGGTGTCCAACGATGTCCAACGGTGTCCAACGGTGTCCCACGGTGTCCAACGGTGTCCCACGTTGTCCCACGTTGTCCCACGTTGTCCCACGTTGTCCCACGTTGTCCCACGATGTCCCACGTTGTCCCACGTTGTCCGACGATGTCCCACGTTGTCCCACGGTGTCCCACGTTGTCCCACGTTGTCCCACGTTGTCCCACGGTGTCCAACGATGTCCAACGGTGTCCAACGGTGTCCAACGGTGTCCAACGATGTCCAACGATGTCCAACGATGTCCAACGATGTCCAACGGTGTCCAACGGTGTCCCACGGTGTCCAACGGTGTCCCACGTTGTCCCACGTTGTCCCACGTTGTCCCACGTTGTCCCACGTTGTCCCACGTTGTCCCACGTTGTCCCACGTTGTCCCACGTTGTCCCACGTTGTCCCACGTTGTCCCACGTTGTCCCACGTTGTCCCACGTTGTCCCACGTTGTCCCACGTTGTCCCACGTTGTCCCACGGTGTCCAACGATGTCCAACGGTGTCCCACGGTGTCCAACGGTGTCCCACGTTGTCCCACGTTGTCCCACGTTGTCCCACGTTGTCCCACGTTGTCCCACGATGTCCCACGTTGTCCCACGTTGTCCGACGTTGTCCCACGTTGTCCCACGTTGTCCCACGTTGTCCCACGGTGTCCAACGATGTCCAACGATGTCCAACGGTGTCCCACGTTGTCCCACGTTGTTCCATGGTTTCCCACGTTGTCCCACGTTGTCCCACGTTGTCCCACGGTGTCCAACGATGTCCAACGGTGTCCAACGGTGTCCAACGGTGTCCAACGGTGTCCCACGTTGTCCCACGTTGTCCCACGTTGTCCCACGTTGTCCCACGTTGTCCCACGATGTCCCACGTTGTCCCACGTTGTCCCACGTTGTCCCACGATGTCCCACGTTGTCCCACGTTGTCCCACGTTGTCCCACGTTGTCCCACGATGTCCCACGTTGTCCCACGTTGTCCCACGTTGTCCCAGGGTGTCCAACGATGTCCAACGGTGTCCAACGGTGTCCCACGGTGTCCAACGGTGTCCCACGTTGTCCCACGTTGTCCCACGTTGTCCCACGTTGTCCCACGTTGTCCCACGATGTCCCACGTTGTCCCACGTTGTCCCACGTTGTCCCACGTTGTCCCACGTTGTCCCACGTTGTCCCACGTTGTCCCACGTTGTCCCACGGTGTCCAACGATGTCCAACGGTGTCCAACGGTGTCCAACGATGTCCCACGTTGTCCCACGTTGTCCCACGTTGTCCAACGATGTCCAACGATGTCCAACGATGTCCAACGGTGTCCAACGGTGTCCCACGGTGTCCAACGGTGTCCCACGTTGTCCCACGTTGTCCCACGTTGTCCCACGTTGTCCCACGTTGTCCCACGTTGTCCCACGTTGTCCCACGTTGTCCCACGTTGTCCCACGTTGTCCCACGTTGTCCCACGTTGTCCCACGTTGTCCCACGTTGTCCCACGTTGTCCCACGTTGTCCCACGTTGTCCCACGGTGTCCAACGATGTCCAACGGTGTCCCACGGTGTCCAACGGTGTCCCACGTTGTCCCACGTTGTCCCACGTTGTCCCACGTTGTCCCACGTTGTCCCACGATGTCCCACGTTGTCCCACGTTGTCCGACGTTGTCCCACGTTGTCCCACGTTGTCCCACGTTGTCCCACGGTGTCCAACGATGTCCAACGATGTCCAACGGTGTCCCACGTTGTCCCACGTTGTTCCATGGTTTCCCACGTTGTCCCACGTTGTCCCACGTTGTCCCACGGTGTCCAACGATGTCCAACGGTGTCCAACGGTGTCCAACGGTGTCCAACGGTGTCCCACGTTGTCCCACGTTGTCCCACGTTGTCCCACGTTGTCCCACGTTGTCCCACGATGTCCCACGTTGTCCCACGTTGTCCCACGTTGTCCCACGATGTCCCACGTTGTCCCACGTTGTCCCACGTTGTCCCACGTTGTCCCACGATGTCCCACGTTGTCCCACGTTGTCCCACGTTGTCCCAGGGTGTCCAACGATGTCCAACGGTGTCCAACGGTGTCCCACGGTGTCCAACGGTGTCCCACGTTGTCCCACGTTGTCCCACGTTGTCCCACGTTGTCCCACGTTGTCCCACGATGTCCCACGTTGTCCCACGTTGTCCCACGTTGTCCCACGTTGTCCCACGTTGTCCCACGTTGTCCCACGTTGTCCCACGTTGTCCCACGGTGTCCAACGATGTCCAACGGTGTCCAACGGTGTCCAACGGTGTCCAACGATGTCCAACGATGTCCAACGATGTCCAACGATGTCCAACGGTGTCCAACGGTGTCCCACGGTGTCCAACGGTGTCCCACGTTGTCCCACGTTGTCCCACGTTGTCCCACGTTGTCCCACGTTGTCCCACGTTGTCCCACGTTGTCCCACGTTGTCCCACGTTGTCCCACGTTGTCCCACGTTGTCCCACGTTGTCCCACGTTGTCCCACGGTGTCCAACGATGTCCAACGGTGTCCAACGGTGTCCCACGGTGTCCAACGGTGTCCCACGTTGTCCCACGTTGTCCCACGTTGTCCCACGTTGTCCCACGATGTCCCACGTTGTCCCACGTTGTCCCACGTTGTCCCACGTTGTCCCACGTTGTCCCACGTTGTCCCACGTTGTCCCACGTTGTCCCACGTTGTCCCACGTTGTCCCACGTTGTCCCACGGTGTCCAACGGTGTCCAACGATGTCCAACGGTGTCCAACGGTGTCCAACGGTGTCCAACGATGTCCAACGGTGTCCAACGGTGTCCCACGGTGTCCAACGGTGTCCCACGTTGTCCCACGTTGTCCCACGTTGTCCCACGTTGTCCCACGATGTCCCACGTTGTCCCACGTTGTCCCACGTTGTCCCACGTTGTCCCACGTTGTCCCACGTTGTCCCACGTTGTCCGACGTTGTCCCACGTTGTCCCACGTTGTCCCACGTTGTCCCACGGTGGCCAACGATGTCCAACGATGTCCAACGGTGTCCCACGTTGTCCCACGTTGTTCCATGGTTTCCCACGTTGTCCCACGTTGTCCCACGTTGTCCCACGGTGTCCAACGATGTCCAACGGTGTCCAACGGTGTCCCACGGTGTCCAACGGTGTCCCACGTTGTCCCACGTTGTCCCACGTTGTCCCACGTTGTCCCACGTTGTCCCACGATGTCCCACGTTGTCCCACGTTGTCCCACGTTGTCCCACGATGTCCCACGTTGTCCCACGTTGTCCCACGTTGTCCCACGTTGTCCCACGATGTCCCACGTTGTCCCACGTTGTCCCACGTTGTCCCACGGTGTCCAACGATGTCCAACGGTGTCCAACGGTGTCCCACGGTGTCCAACGGTGTCCCACGTTGTCCCACGTTGTCCCACGTTGTCCCACGTTGTCCCACGTTGTCCCACGATGTCCCACGTTGTCCCACGTTGTCCCACGTTGTCCCACGTTGTCCCACGTTGTCCCACGTTGTCCCACGGTGTCCAACGATGTCCAACGGTGTCCAACGGTGTCCAACGGTGTCCAACGATGTCCAACGATGTCCAACGATGTCCAACGATGTCCAACGGTGTCCAACGGTGTCCCACGGTGTCCAACGGTGTCCCACGTTGTCCCACGTTGTCCCACGTTGTCCCACGTTGTCCCACGTTGTCCCACGTTGTCCCACGTTGTCCCACGTTGTCCCACGTTGTCCCACGTTGTCCCACGTTGTCCCACGTTGTCCCACGTTGTCCCACGGTGTCCAACGATGTCCAACGGTGTCCAACGGTGTCCCACGGTGTCCAACGGTGTCCCACGTTGTCCCACGTTGTCCCACGTTGTCCCACGTTGTCCCACGTTGTCCCACGTTGTCCCACGTTGTCCAACGATGTCCAACGGTGTCCCACGTTGTCCCACGTTGTTCCATGGTTTCCCACGTTGTCCCACGTTGTCCCACGTTGTCCCACGGTGTCCAACGATGTCCAACGATGTCCAACGGTGTCCCACGATGTCCAACGATGTCCAACGATGTCCAACGGTGTCCAACGATGTCCAACGGTGTCCAACGATGTCCAACGGTGTCCAACGATGTCCAACGATGTCCAACGGTGTCCCACGATGTCCAACGATGTCCAACGATGTCCAACGGTGCCCAACGGTCTCCAACGGTGTCCCACGGTGTCCAACGATGTCCAACGATGTCCAACGGTGTCCAACGGTGTCCAACGGTGTCCCACGGTGTCCAACGGTGTCCCACGTTGTCCCACGTTGTCCCACGTTGTCCCACGTTGTCCCACGATGTCCCACGTTGTCCAACGGTGTCCAACGGTGTCCAACGATGTCCAACGATGTCCAACGGTGTCCCACGATGTCCAACGATGTCCAACGATGTCCAACGATGTCCAACGGTGTCCCACGTTGTCCCACGTTGTCCCACGTTGTCCCACGTTGTCCCACGTTGTCCCACGGTGTCCAACGATGTCCAACGGTGTCCAACGGTGTCCAACGGTGTCCAACGGTGTCCCACGGTGTCCAACGGTGTCCCACGTTGTCCCACGTTGTCCCACGTTGTCCCACGTTGTCCCACGATGTCCCACGTTGTCCCACGTTGTCCCACGTTGTCCCACGTTGTCCCACGTTGTCCCACGTTGTCCCACGGTGTCCAACGGTGTCCCACGTTGTCCCACGTTGTCCCACGTTGTCCCACGTTGTCCCACGTTGTCCCACGATGTCCCACGTTGTCCCACGTTGTCCCACGTTGTCCCACGTTGTCCCACGTTGTCCCACGTTGTCCCACGGTGTCCAACGATGTCCAACGGTGTCCAACGGTGTCCAACGGTGTCCAACGATGTCCAACGATGTCCAACGATGTCCAACGATGTCCAACGGTGTCCAACGGTGTCCCACGGTGTCCAACGGTGTCCCACGTTGTCCCACGTTGTCCCACGTTGTCCCACGTTGTCCCACGTTGTCCCACGTTGTCCCACGTTGTCCCACGTTGTCCCACGTTGTCCCACGTTGTCCCACGTTGTCCCACGTTGTCCCACGTTGTCCCACGGTGTCCAACGATGTCCAACGGTGTCCAACGGTGTCCCACGGTGTCCAACGGTGTCCCACGTTGTCCCACGTTGTCCCACGTTGTCCCACGTTGTCCCACGATGTCCCACGTTGTCCCACGTTGTCCCACGTTGTCCCACGTTGTCCCACGTTGTCCCACGTTGTCCCACGTTGTCCCACGTTGTCCCACGTCGTCCCACGTTGTCCCACGTTGTCCCACGGTGTCCAACGGTGTCCAACGATGTCCAACGGTGTCCAACGGTGTCCAACGGTGTCCAACGATGTCCAACGATGTCCAACGATGTCCAACGATGTCCAACGGTGTCCAACGGTGTCCCACGGTGTCCAACGGTGTCCCACGTTGTCCCACGTTGTCCCACGTTGTCCCACGTTGTCCCACGTTGTCCCACGTTGTCCCACGTTGTCCCACGTTGTCCCACGTTGTCCCACGTTGTCCCACGTTGTCCCACGTTGTCCCACGTTGTCCCACGTTGTCCCACGTTGTCCCACGTTGTCCCACGTTGTCCCACGTTGTCCCACGGTGTCCAACGATGTCCAACGGTGTCCCACGGTGTCCAACGGTGTCCCACGTTGTCCCACGTTGTCCCACGTTGTCCCACGTTGTCCCACGTTGTCCCACGATGTCCCACGTTGTCCCACGTTGTCCGACGTTGTCCCACGTTGTCCCACGTTGTCCCACGTTGTCCCACGGTGTCCAACGATGTCCAACGATGTCCAACG
Organism: Bombus terrestris; assembly: GCF_910591885.1. Taxonomy (NCBI): domain Eukaryota; kingdom Metazoa; phylum Arthropoda; class Insecta; order Hymenoptera; family Apidae; genus Bombus; species Bombus terrestris. The sequence goes on from NW_025963764.1 coordinate 11,259, forward strand.
GTGTCCCACGTTGTCCCACGTTGTTCCATGGTTTCCCACGTTGTCCCACGTTGTCCCACGTTGTCCCACGATGTCCCACGTTGTCCCACGTTGTCCCACGTTGTCCCACGTTGTCCAACGGTGTCCCACGTTGTCCCACGTTGTCCCACGTTGTCCCACGTTGTCCCACGTTGTCCAACGGTGTCCCACGTTGTCCCACGTTGTCCCACGTTGTCCCACGTTGTCCCACGTTGTCCAACGGTGTCCAACGGTGTCCAACGGTGTCCCACGTTGTCCCACGTTGTCCCACGTTGTCCCACGTTGTCCCACGTTGTCCCACGATGTCCCACGTTGTCCCACGTTGTCCCACGTTGTCCCACGATGTCCCACGTTGTCCCACGTTGTCCCACGTTGTCCCACGTTGTCCCACGATGTCCCACGTTGTCCCACGTTGTCCCACGTTGTCCCACGGTGTCCAACGATGTCCAACGGTGTCCAACGGTGTCCCACGGTGTCCAACGGTGTCCCACGTTGTCCCACGTTGTCCCACGTTGTCCCACGTTGTCCCACGTTGTCCCACGATGTCCCACGTTGTCCCACGTTGTCCCACGTTGTCCCACGTTGTCCCACGTTGTCCCACGTTGTCCCACGGTGTCCAACGATGTCCAACGGTGTCCAACGGTGTCCAACGGTGTCCAACGATGTCCAACGATGTCCAACGATGTCCAACGATGTCCAACGGTGTCCAACGGTGTCCCACGGTGTCCAACGGTGTCCCACGTTGTCCCACGTTGTCCCACGTTGTCCCACGTTGTCCCACGTTGTCCCACGTTGTCCCACGTTGTCCCACGTTGTCCCACGTTGTCCCACGTTGTCCCACGTTGTCCCACGTTGTCCCACGTTGTCCCACGGTGTCCAACGATGTCCAACGGTGTCCAACGGTGTCCCACGGTGTCCAACGGTGTCCCACGTTGTCCCACGGTGTCCAACGATGTCCAACGGTGTCCAACGGTGTCCAACGGTGTCCAACGGTGTCCCACGTTGTCCCACGTTGTCCCACGTTGTCCCACGGTGTCCAACGATGTCCAACGGTGTCCCACGTTGTCCCACGTTGTCCCACGTTGTCCCACGTTGTCCCACGTTGTCCCACGATGTCCCACGTTGTCCCACGTTGTCCCACGTTGTCCCACGTTGTCCCACGTTGTCCCACGTTGTCCCACGTTGTCCCACGTTGTCCCACGTTGTCCCACGTTGTCCCACGTTGTCCCACGTTGTCCCACGTTGTCCCACGGTGTCCAACGATGTCCAACGGTGTCCAGCGATGTCCAACGGTGTCCCACGTTGTCCCACGTTTTCCCACGTTGTCCCACGTTGTCCCACGGTGTCCAACGATGTCCAACGATGTCCAACGGTGTCCCACGTTGTCCCACGTTGTTCCATGGTTTCCCACGTTGTCCCACGTTGTCCCACGTTGTCCCACGGTGTCCAACGATGTCCAACGGTGTCCAACGGTGTCCAACGGTGTCCAACGGTGTCCCACGTTGTCCCACGTTGTCCCACGTTGTCCCACGTTGTCCCACGTTGTCCCACGATGTCCCACGTTGTCCCACGTTGTCCCACGTTGTCCCACGTTGTCCCACGTGGTCCCACGTTGTCCCACGTTGTCCCACGGTGTCCAACGATGTCCAACGGTGTCCCACGTTGTCCAACGGTGTCCCACGTTGTCCCACGTTGTCCCACGTTGTCCCACGATGTCCCACGTTGTCCCACGTTGTCCCACGTTGTCCCACGTTGTCCCACGTTGTCCCACGTTGTCCCACGTTGTCCCACGTTGTCCCACGTTGTCCCACGTTGTCCCACGTTGTCCCACGTTGTCCCACGTTGTCCCACGTTGTCCCACGGTGTCCCACGGTGTCCAACGATGTCCAACGGTGTCCCACGTTGTCCCACGTTGTCCCACGATGTCCCACGTTGTCCCACGTTGTCCCACGTTGTCCCACGTTGTCCCACGTTGTCCCACGTTGTCCCACGTGGTCCCACGTTGTCCCACGTTGTCCCACGGTGTCCAACGATGTCCAACGATGTCCAACGGTGTCCCACGTTGTCCCACGTTGTTCCATGGTTTCCCACGTTGTCCCACGTTGTCCCACGTTGTCCCACGGTGTCCAACGATGTCCAACGGTGTCCAACGGTGTCCAACGGTGTCCAACGGTGTCCCACGTTGTCCCACGTTGTCCCACGTTGTCCCACGATGTCCCACGTTGTCCCACGTTGTCCCACGTTGTCCCACGTTGTCCCACGTTGTCCAACGATGTCCAACGGTGTCCCACGTTGTCCCACGTTGTTCCATGGTTTCCCACGTTGTCCCACGTTGTCCCACGTTGTCCCACGGTGTCCAACGATGTCCAACGATGTCCAACGGTGTCCCACGATGTCCAACGATGTCCAACGATGTCCAACGGTGTCCAACGATGTCCAACGGTGTCCAACGATGTCCAACGATGTCCAACGGTGTCCCACGATGTCCAACGATGTCCAACGATGTCCAACGGTGTCCAACGGTCTCCAACGGTGTCCCACGGTGTCCAACGATGTCCAACGATGTCCAACGGTGTCCAACGGTGTCCAACGGTGTCCCACGGTGTCCAACGGTGTCCCACGTTGTCCCACGTTGTCCCACGTTGTCCCACGTTGTCCCACGATGTCCCACGTTGTCCAACGGTGTCCAACGGTGTCCAACGATGTCCAACGATGTCCAACGGTGTCCCACGATGTCCAACGATGTCCAACGATGTCCAACGATGTCCAACGGTGTCCCACGTTGTCCCACGTTGTCCCACGTTGTCCCACGTTGTCCCACGTTGTCCCACGTTGTCCCACGGTGTCCAACGATGTCCAACGGTGTCCAACGGTGTCCAACGGTGTCCAACGGTGTCCCACGGTGTCCAACGGTGTCCCACGTTGTCCCACGTTGTCCCACGTTGTCCCACGTTGTCCCACGTTGTCCCACGATGTCCCACGTTGTCCCACGTTGTCCCACGTTGTCCCACGGTGTCCAACGATGTCCAACGGTGTCCAACGGTGTCCCACGGTGTCCAACGGTGTCCCACGTTGTCCCACGTTGTCCCACGTTGTCCCACGTTGTCCCACGTTGTCCCACGATGTCCCACGTTGTCCCACGTTGTCCCACGTTGTCCCACGTTGTCCCACGTTGTCCCACGTTGTCCCACGGTGTCCAACGATGTCCAACGGTGTCCAACGGTGTCCAACGGTGTCCAACGATGTCCAACGATGTCCAACGATGTCCAACGATGTCCAACGGTGTCCAACGGTGTCCCACGGTGTCCAACGGTGTCCCACGTTGTCCCACGTTGTCCCACGTTGTCCCACGTTGTCCCACGTTGTCCCACGTTGTCCCACGTTGTCCCACGTTGTCCCACGTTGTCCCACGTTGTCCCACGTTGTCCCACGTTGTCCCACGTTGTCCCACGGTGTCCAACGATGTCCAACGGTGTCCAACGGTGTCCCACGGTGTCCAACGGTGTCCCACGTTGTCCCACGTTGTCCCACGTTGTCCCACGTTGTCCCACGTTGTCCCACGTTGTCCCACGTTGTCCCACGTTGTCCCACGTTGTCCCACGTTGTCCCACGTTGTCCCACGTTGTCCCACGTTGTCCCACGGTGTCCAACGATGTCCAACGGTGTCCCACGGTGTCCAACGGTGTCCCACGTTGTCCCACGTTGTCCCACGTTGTCCCACGTTGTCCCACGTTGTCCCACGATTTCCCACGTTGTCCCACGTTGTCCGACGTTGTCCCACGTTGTCCCACGTTGTCCCACGTTGTCCCACGGTGTCCAACGATGTCCAACGATGTCCAACGGTGTCCCACGTTGTCCCACGTTGTTCCATGGTTTCCCACGTTGTCCCACGTTGTCCCACGTTGTCCCACGGTGTCCAACGATGTCCAACGGTGTCCAACGGTGTCCAACGGTGTCCAACGGTGTCCCACGTTGTCCCACGTTGTCCCACGTTGTCCCACGTTGTCCCACGTTGTCCCACGATGTCCCACGTTGTCCCACGTTGTCCCACGTTGTCCCACGATGTCCCACGTTGTCCCACGTTGTCCCACGTTGTCCCACGTTGTCCCACGATGTCCCACGTTGTCCCACGTTGTCCCACGTTGTCCCACGGTGTCCAACGATGTCCAACGGTGTCCAACGGTGTCCCACGGTGTCCAACGGTGTCCCACGTTGTCCCACGTTGTCCCACGTTGTCCCACGTTGTCCCACGTTGTCCCACGATGTCCCACGTTGTCCCACGTTGTCCCACGTTGTCCCACGTTGTCCCACGTTGTCCCACGTTGTCCCACGGTGTCCAACGATGTCCAACGGTGTCCAACGGTGTCCAACGGTGTCCAACGATGTCCAACGATGTCCAACGATGTCCAACGATGTCCAACGGTGTCCAACGGTGTCCCACGGTGTCCAACGGTGTCCCACGTTGTCCCACGTTGTCCCACGTTGTCCCACGTTGTCCCACGTTGTCCCACGTTGTCCCACGTTGTCCCACGTTGTCCCACGTTGTCCCACGTTGTCCCACGTTGTCCCACGTTGTCCCACGTTGTCCCACGGTGTCCAACGATGTCCAACGGTGTCCAACGGTGTCCCACGGTGTCCAACGGTGTCCCACGTTGTCCCACGTTGTCCCACGTTGTCCCACGTTGTCCCACGTTGTCCCACGTTGTCCCACGTTGTCCAACGATGTCCAACGGTGTCCCACGTTGTCCCACGTTGTTCCATGGTTTCCCACGTTGTCCCACGTTGTCCCACGTTGTCCCACGGTGTCCAACGATGTCCAACGATGTCCAACGGTGTCCCACGATGTCCAACGATGTCCAACGATGTCCAACGGTGTCCAACGATGTCCAACGGTGTCCAACGATGTCCAACGATGTCCAACGGTGTCCCACGATGTCCAACGATGTCCAACGATGTCCAACGGTGTCCAACGGTCTCCAACGGTGTCCCACGGTGTCCAACGATGTCCAACGATGTCCAACGGTGTCCAACGGTGTCCAACGGTGTCCCACGGTGTCCAACGGTGTCCCACGTTGTCCCACGTTGTCCCACGTTGTCCCACGTTGTCCCACGATGTCCCACGTTGTCCAACGGTGTCCAACGGTGTCCAACGATGTCCAACGATGTCCAACGGTGTCCCACGATGTCCAACGATGTCCAACGATGTCCAACGATGTCCAACGGTGTCCCACGTTGTCCCACGTTGTCCCACGTTGTCCCACGTTGTCCCACGTTGTCCCACGTTGTCCCACGGTGTCCAACGATGTCCAACGGTGTCCAACGGTGTCCCACGGTGTCCAACGGTGTCCCACGTTGTCCCACGTTGTCCCACGTTGTCCCACGTTGTCCCACGTTGTCCCACGTTGTCCCACGTTGTCCAACGATGTCCAACGGTGTCCCACGTTGTCCCACGTTGTTCCATGGTTTCCCACGTTGTCCCACGTTGTCCCACGTTGTCCCACGGTGTCCAACGATGTCCAACGGTGTCCAACGGTGTCCAACGGTGTCCAACGGTGTCCCACGTTGTCCCACGTTGTCCCACGTTGTCCCAAGGTGTCCAACGATGTCCAACGGTGTCCCACGTTGTCCCACGTTGTCCCACGTTGTCCCACGTTGTCCCACGTTGTCCCACGATCTCCCACGTTGTCCCACGTTGTCCCACGTTGTCCCACGTTGTCCCACGTTGTCCCACGTTGTCCCACGTTGTCCCACGTTGTCCCACGTTGTCCCACGTTGTCCCACGTTGTCCCACGTTGTCCCACGTTGTCCCACGGTGTCCAACGATGTCCAACGGTGTCCAGCGATGTCCAACGGTGTCCCACGTTGTCCCACGTTTTCCCACGTTGTCCCACGTTGTCCCACGGTGTCCAACGATGTCCAACGATGTCCAACGGTGTCCCACGTTGTCCCACGTTGTTCCATGGTTTCCCACGTTGTCCCACGTTGTCCCACGTTGTCCCACGGTGTCCAACGATGTCCAACGGTGTCCAACGGTGTCCAACGGTGTCCAACGGTGTCCCACGTTGTCCCACGTTGTCCCACGTTGTCCCACGTTGTCCCACGTTGTCCCACGATGTCCCACGTTGTCCCACGTTGTCCCACGTTGTCCCACGTTGTCCCACGTGGTCCCACGTTGTCCCACGTTGTCCCACGGTGTCCAACGATGTCCAACGGTGTCCCACGTTGTCCAACGGTGTCCCACGTTGTCCCACGTTGTCCCACGTTGTCCCACGTTGTCCCACGATGTCCCACGTTGTCCCACGTTGTCCCACGTTGTCCCACGTTGTCCCACGTTGTCCCACGTTGTCCCACGTTGTCCCACGTTGTCCCACGTTGTCCCACGTTGTCCCACGTTGTCCCACGTTGTCCCACGTTGTCCCACGTTGTCCCACGTTGTCCCACGGTGTCCCACGGTGTCCAACGATGTCCAACGGTGTCCCACGTTGTCCCACGTTGTCCCACGATGTCCCACGTTGTCCCACGTTGTCCCACGTTGTCCCACGTTGTCCCACGTTGTCCCACGTTGTCCCACGTTGTCCCACGTTGTCCCACGTTGTCCCACGTTGTCCCACGGTGTCCAACGATGTCCAACGGTGTCCCACGTTGTCCAACGGTGTCCCACGTTGTCCCACGTTGTCCCACGTTGTCCCACGTTGTCCCACGTTGTCCAACGGTGTCCAACGGTGTCCCACGGTGTCCAACGGTGTCCCACGTTGTCCCACGTTGTCCCACGTTGTCCCACGTTGTCCCACGTTGTCCCACGTTGTCCCACGTTGTCCAACGATGTCCAACGGTGTCCCACGTTGTCCCACGTTGTTCCATGGTTTCCCACGTTGTCCCACGTTGTCCCACGTTGTCCCACGGTGTCCAACGATGTCCAACGGTGTCCAACGGTGTCCAACGGTGTGCAACGGTGTCCCACGTTGTCCCACGTTGTCCCACGTTGTCCCACGGTGTCCAACGATGTCCAACGGTGTCCCACGTTGTCCCACGTTGTCCCACGTTGTCCCACGTTGTCCCACGTTGTCCCACGATGTCCCACGTTGTCCCACGTTGTCCCACGGTGTCCAACGATGTCCAACGGTGTCCAGCGATGTCCAACGGTGTCCCACGTTGTCCCACGTTTTCCCACGTTGTCCCACGTTGTCCCACGTTGTCCCACGGTGTCCAACGATGTCCAACGATGTCCAACGGTGTCCCACGTTGTCCCACGTTGTTCCATGGTTTCCCACGTTGTCCCACGTTGTCCCACGTTGTCCCACGGTGTCCAACGATGTCCAACGGTGTCCAACGGTGTCCAACGGTGTCCAACGGTGTCCCACGTTGTCCCACGTTGTCCCACGTTGTCCCACGATGTCCCACGTTGTCCCACGTTGTCCCACGTTGTCCCACGTTGTCCCACGATGTCCCACGTTGTCCCACGTTGTCCCACGTTGTCCCACGTTGTCCCACGTTGTCCCACGTTGTCCCACGTTGTCCCACGTTGTCCCACGTTGTCCCACGGTGTCCAACGATGTCCAACGGTGTCCAACGGTGTCCCACGTTGTCCCACGTTGTCCCACGTTGTCCCACGTTGTCCCACGTTGTCCCACGTTGTCCAACGATGTCCAACAGTGTCCAACGGTGTCCAACGGTGTCCCACGTTGTCCCACGTTGTCCCACGTTGTCCCACGGTGTCCAACGATGTCCAACGGTGTCCCACGTTGTCCCACGTTGTCCCACGTTGTCCCACGTTGTCCCACGTTGTCCCACGATGTCCCACGTTGTCCCACGTTGTCCCACGGTGTCCAACGATGTCCAACGATGTCCAACGGTGTCCCACGTTGTCCCACGTTGTTCCATGGTTTCCCACGTTGTCCCACGTTGTCCCACGTTGTCCCACGGTGTCCAACGATGTCCAACGGTGTCCAACGGTGTCCAACGGTGTCCAACGGTGTCCCACGTTGTCCCACGTTGTCCCACGTTGTCCCACGATGTCCCACGTTGTCCCACGTTGTCCCACGTTGTCCCACGTTGTCCCACGATGTCCCACGTTGTCCCACGTTGTCCCACGTTGTCCCACGTTGTCCCACGTTGTCCCACGTTGTCCCACATTGTCCCACGTTGTCCCACGTTGTCCCACGTTGTCCCACGGTGTCCAACGATGTCCAACGGTGTCCAACGGTGTCCCACGTTGTCCCACGTTGTCCCACGTTGTCCCACGTTGTCCCACGTTGTCCCACGTTGTCCAACGATGTCCAACGGTGTCCCACGTTGTCCCACGTTGTCCCACGTTGTCCCACGTTGTCCCACGTTGTCCCACGTTGTCCCACGTTGTCCCACGTTGTCCCACGTTGTCCCACGTTGTCCCACGTTGTCCCACGGTGTCCAACGATGTCCAACGATGTCCAACGGTGTCCCACGTTGTCCCACGTTGTTCCATGGTTTCCCACGTTGTCCCACGTTGTCCCACGTTGTCCCACGGTGTCCAACGATGTCCAACGGTGTCCAACGGTGTCCAACGGTGTCCAACGGTGTCCCACGTTGTCCCACGTTGTCCCACGTTGTCCCACGTTGTCCCACGTTGTCCCACGATGTCCCACGTTGTCCCACGTTGTCCCACGTTGTCCCACGATGTCCCACGTTGTCCCACGTTGTCCCACGTTGTCCCACGTTGTCCCACGATGTCCCACGTTGTCCCACGTTGTCCCACGTTGTCCCACGATGTCCCACGTTGTCCCACGTTGTCCCACGTTGTCCCACGATGTCCCACGTTGTCCCACGTTGTCCCACGTTGTCCCACGTTGTCCCACGGTGTCCAACGATGTCCAACGGTGTCCAGCGATGTCCAACGGTGTCCCACGTTGTCCCACGTTTTCCCACGTTGTCCCACGTTGTCCCACGGTGTCCAACGATGTCCAACGATGTCCAACGGTGTCCCACGTTGTCCCACGTTGTTCCATGGTTTCCCACGTTGTCCCACGTTGTCCCACGTTGTCCCACGGTGTCCAACGATGTCCAACGGTGTCCAACGGTGTCCAACGGTGTCCAACGGTGTCCCACGTTGTCCCACGTTGTCCCACGTTGTCCCACGATGTCCCACGTTGTCCCACGTTGTCCCACGATGTCCCACGTTGTCCCACGTTGTCCCACGTTGTCCCACGTTGTCCCACGATGTCCCACGTTGTCCCACGTTGTCCCACGTTGTCCCACGTTGTCCCACGATGTCCCACGTTGTCCCACGTTGTCCCATGTTGTCCCACGTTGTCCCACGTTGTCCCACGTTGTCCAACGATGTCCAACGGTGTCCCACGTTGTCCCACGTTGTTCCATGGTTTCCCACGTTGTCCCACGTTGTCCCACGTTGTCCCACGGTGTCCAACGATGTCCAACGGTGTCCAACGGTGTCCAACGGTGTCCAACGGTGTCCCACGTTGTCCCACGTTGTCCCACGTTGTCCCACGGTGTCCAACGATGTCCAACGGTGTCCCACGTTGTCCCACGTTGTCCCACGTTGTCCCACGTTGTCCCACGTTGTCCCACGATGTCCCACGTTGTCCCACGTTGTTCCATGGTTTCCCACGTTGTCCCACGTTGTCCCACGTTGTCCCACGGTGTCCAACGATGTCCAACGGTGTCCAACGGTGTCCAACGGTGTCCAACGGTGTCCCACGTTGTCCCACGTTGTCCCACGTTGTCCCACGTTGTCCCACGTTGTCCCACGATGTCCCACGTTGTCCCACGATGTCCCACGTTGTCCCACGTTGTCCCACGTGGTCCCACGTTGTCCCACGTTGTCCCACGGTGTCCAACGGTGTCCCACGTTGTCCCACGTTGTCCCACGTTGTCCCACGATGTCCCACGTTGTCCCACGTTGTCCCACGTTGTCCCACGTTGTCCCACGATGTCCCACGTTGTCCCACGTTGTCCCACGTTGTCCCACGTTGTCCCACGTTGTCCCACGTTGTCCCACGTTGTCCCACGTTGTCCCACGTTGTCCCACGTTGTCCCACGGTGTCCAACGATGTCCAACGGTGTCCAACGGTGTCCCACGTTGTCCCACGTTGTCCCACGTTGTCCCACGTTGTCCCACGTTGTCCCACGTTGTCCAACGATGTCCAACGGTGTCCCACGTTGTCCCACGTTGTCCCACGTTGTCCCACGTTGTCCCACGTTGTCCCACGTTGTCCCACGTTGTCCCACGTTGTCCCACGTTGTCCCACGGTGTCCAACGATGTCCAACGGTGTCCAGCGATGTCCAACGGTGTCCCACGTTGTCCCACGTTTTCCCACGTTGTCCCACGTTGTCCCACGGTGTCCAACGATGTCCAACGATGTCCAACGGTGTCCCACGTTGTCCCACGTTGTTCCATGGTTTCCCACGTTGTCCCACGTTGTCCCACGTTGTCCCACGGTGTCCAACGATGTCCAACGGTGTCCAACGGTGTCCAACGGTGTCCAACGGTGTCCCACGTTGTCCCACGTTGTCCCACGTTGTCCCACGATGTCCCACGTTGTCCCACGTTGTCCCACGATGTCCCACGTTGTCCCACGTTGTCCCACGTTGTCCCACGTTGTCCCACGATGTCCCACGTTGTCCCACGTTGTCCCACGTTGTCCCACGTTGTCCCACGATGTCCCACGTTGTCCCACGTTGTCCCACGTTGTCCCACGTTGTCCCACGTTGTCCCACGTTGTCCAACGATGTCCAACGGTGTCCCACGTTGTCCCACGTTGTTCCATGGTTTCCCACGTTGTCCCACGTTGTCCCACGTTGTCCCACGGTGTCCAACGATGTCCAACGGTGTCCAACGGTGTCCAACGGTGTCCAACGGTGTCCCACGTTGTCCCACGTTGTCCCACGTTGTCCCACGGTGTCCAACGATGTCCAACGGTGTCCCACGTTGTCCCACGTTGTCCCACGTTGTCCCACGTTGTCCCACGTTGTCCCACGATGTCCCACGTTGTCCCACGTTGTTCCATGGTTTCCCACGTTGTCCCACGTTGTCCCACGTTGTCCCACGTTGTCCCACGTGGTCCCACGTTGTCCCACGTTGTCCCACGGTGTCCAACGGTGTCCAACGATGTCCCACGTTGTCCCACGTTGTCCCACGTTGTCCCACGTTGTCCCACGATGTCCCACGTTGTCCCACGTTGTCCCACGTTGTCCCACGTTGTCCCACGGTGTCCAACGATGTCCAACGGTGTCCAACGGTGTCCCACGGTGTCCAACGGTGTCCCACGTTGTCCCACGTTGTCCCACGTTGTCCCACGTTGTCCCACGTTGTCCCACGTTGTCCCACGTTGTCCCACGTTGTCCAACGGTGTCCCACGTTGTCCCACGTTGTCCCACGTTGTCCCACGTTGTCCCACGTTGTCCCACGTTGTCCCACGTTGTCCAACGATGTCCAACGGTGTCCCACGTTGTCCCACGTTGTTCCATGGTTTCCCACGTTGTCCCACGTTGTCCCACGGTGTCCAACGATGTCCAACAGTGTCCAACGGTGTCCAACGGTGTCCAACGGTGTCCCACGTTGTCCCACGTTGTCCCACGTTGTCCCACGGTGTCCAACGATGTCCAACGGTGTCCCACGTTGTCCCACGTTGTCCCACGTTGTCCCACGTTGTCCCACGATGTCCCACGTTGTCCCACGTTGTCCCACGTTGTCCCACGTTGTCCCACGTTGTCCCACGTTGTCCCACGTTGTCCCACGTTTTCCCACGTTGTCCCACGTTGTCCCACGGTGTCCAACGATGTCCAACGGTGTCCAACGGTGTCCCACGGTGTCCAACGTTGTCCCACGGTGTCCAACGATGTCCAACGGTGTCCCACGTTGTCCAACGGTGTCCCACGTTGTCCCACGTTGTCCCACGTTGTCCCACGTTGTCAAACGATGTCCCACGTTGTCCCACGTTGTCCCACGTTGTCCCACGTTGTCCCACGTTGTCCCACGTTGTCCTACGTTGTCCCACGTTGTCCCACGTTGTCCCACGTTGTCCCACGTTGTCCCACGGTGTCCAACGATGTCCAACGGTGTCCAACGGTGTCCCACGGTGTCCAACGGTGTCCCACGTTGTCCCACGTTGTCCCACGTTGTCCCACGTTGTCCCACGTTGTCCCACGTTGTCCCACGTTGTCCAACGATGTCCAACGGTGTCCCACGTTGTCCCACGTTGTTCCATGGTTTCCCACGTTGTCCCACGTTGTCCCACGTTGTCCCACGGTGTCCAACGATGTCCAACGGTGTCCAACGGTGTCCAACGGTGTCCAACGATGTCCCACGTTGTCCCACGTTGTCCCACGTTGTCCCACGTTGTCCCACGTTGTTCCATGGTTTCCCACGTTGTCCCACGTTGTCCCACGTTGTCCCACGTTGTCCCACGGTGTCCAACGATGTCCAACGATGTCCAACGGTGTCCCACGTTGTCCCACGTTGTTCCATGGTTTCCCACGTTGTCCCACGTTGTCCCACGTTGTCCCACGGTGTCCAACGATGTCCAACGGTGTCCAACGGTGTCCAACGGTGTCCAACGGTGTCCCACGTTGTCCCACGTTGTCCCACGTTGTCCCACGATGTCCCACGTTGTCCCACGTTGTTCCATGGTTTCCCACGTTGTCCCACGTTGTCCCACGTTGTCCAACGATGTCCAACGGTGTCCAACGGTGTCCAACGGTGTCCAACGATGTCCCACGTTGTCCCACGTTGTCCCACGTTGTCCCACGTTGTCCCACGTTGTTCCATGGTTTCCCACGTTGTCCCACGTTGTCCCACGTTGTCCCACGTTGTCCCACGGTGTCCAACGATGTCCAACGATGTCCAACGGTGTCCCACGTTGTCCCACGTTGTTCCATGGTTTCCCACGTTGTCCCACGTTGTCCCACGTTGTCCCACGGTGTCCAACGATGTCCAACGGTGTCCAACGGTGTCCAACGGTGTCCAACGATGTCCCACGTTGTCCCACGTTGTCCCACGATGTCCCACGTTGTCCCACGTTGTTCCATGGTTTCCCACGTTGTCCCACGTTGTCCCACGTTGTCCCACGGTGTCCAACGATGTC
>NW_025963765.1:0-2500 GCF_910591885.1 Bombus terrestris
AAAAAAACAATCACCTGAACGGAGATGTGTTCTCTTTCGTCGATTTTTCACGCTTTGAGTCGTCGCGATCGCCATCCGTTCGGAGGAGATCGCCGACTTCGAAGCCTCGATGTCGTGAGTCGGACACCCGTGCCGTCGCTAGAGTTTTTTCAAAGCTCGGCTTCTGGATATTGGGAGGAAAGACCGCTCGAGGCCGAGGGTCGCGCGAGTCCCATCGAATCTTTACATCACCCGAACGATGGAGGCGCACGCTCTTTTTCTTGAATAATTGGACGAGAGGAATGCGTAGTATCGTATTATATACACACACACACATATATATATATATATATGGGCTAGCCACCGTGCGTATTTCTTCGCGAGATCGTGTGCTGAACAGAGGATTCAGAATCGGGTGTTATATCCCCGTCGTTTTCCTGACGAACGGAGCTTCGATCTCGATGGTTGTTATATATCATAATGTACTTTTCGCCCGGCCGGCGGACGCGCGTATCTTCGCGCGTTCGTCGGATTTCATTTTCGAACGTTTTCGTGTCGTCGATCTTCCGGCGACTTCTGCGCGTCCGATTCCCGTTGGTCGGTCGTGTCGGATCTCGGCTTCGCTCGAACCGAGTATTAAGAGTACATGGAGTACAAAAGTTTTAAAAAATATATAAAAAGATTACCCTGAACGGTGGATCACTTGGCTCGTGGGTCGATGAAGAACGCAGCTAATTGCGCGTCAACGTGTGAACTGCAGGACACATGAACATCGACATTTCGAACGCACATTGCGGTCCACGGATACAATTCCTGGACCACGCCTGGCTGAGGGTTGCTCACGTAAACCTAAGACTGCTTGCGTTGCGTGTCGTTCCTCTCTATCTGTCTCTCTCTGTCCCTTGGTGCCTTCGATAACCCGCCGTCGTTCTTACGATACGTAGAACGTTTCAGAGTCGGAGGAAGCGCACGAAGAAGGATACGAACAAGAGCGGACGCGAGAGAACGTACGCGACGTACGAGCGATTGTTGGACGCTCGTCGGCGTTCGTCGCGGTCGTGCCGAGACCGTGCAATTCGTACGCATGCTCGATATATAAACTATCGTGTTCACGGGAGACACTACGAAATTCTACCTCTGTCTCTCTCTGTCCCTTGGTGCCTTCGACAACCCGCCGTCGTTCTTACGATACGTAGAACGTTTCAGAGTCGGAGGAAGAGCACGAAGAAGGATACGAATAAGAGCGGAGAGAACCGTCACGGACCTGCGTGAGTGCTAGCGGCGTCGTGAGTCGTTCTTTCGTACGACCGCCCGCTTATGCACCGCTTCGTGTCGGTTATCGAATATATTATATATATATATATATATATATATATATATACGTAGTGTTGTCCTCGTGACCGATTTTTTTTTCATATCAGCAGATTTGCATACGTTTGCAGGTTTTCGATGTGCACGATGTCCGCGCCCCCGACGTCGTCTTAAATGAATATTATTTTGGCGAGACTGAGAGAAAGCAAATATGGGAACTCGGTCGAGAGAGGAGAGAATGAGAACAGCCTCAGATAAAAGTAAACTTGGTAACGGTGCGGAATTTTGCCGTACAACCGTCTTTTCTTAAGACGTTTTACTCGAATAGCCCCAGGGATCTAATGCCCACTCCGTCTCTTCGTGCGTAGAGATATACTCTGCACGCGCGCGAGCGACTGACAACGACGAGGACCGTCGCATCGATGGGTCGTCGTTGCGTTTAATATACTCTGTGCTTGTAATTTATCCCCGAAAGAGAGCCGTAGATCCGGGAACGCACACGTGATTTCTTCGAACGCTGATGACTTAGGGAGATGATCCCCAGGCGTTGCGCGGAGATCGGAGAGTACGCGTTACTTGTATCGGGACGAATTTTCCCCGTCGTTCGCGTATCTCTCTGCCCGCCGGCCCTGGCCCAAAGCCACGTTCGTCGGAAATCGTACAAATCGTGTGCGAACTAGCGCGTGTCTATGATCGGCTACGGGTGTTTTACCAAGCTCGAGGTGTTGCGCAACGTTTCCGTACCTGACGAAGATGCGCACGAGAGTCCGTTACAAAGTCGTTGGATGGTCGTCGTCGTCGTCGTGTCAGAGAGAATCTCTGGACACGTACAGGAGAGATCGTAGACGAGGAAGATGACGATCCCCTTTGGCGAGGCTGGAGTGAAACTTTGATTTAATTAAAGACGAGGTATACACGCGCGTACGACGTGATAGTCGTGCGCGCGTGTGATTTTTTTTAAGGCAATTCGGCGCTACAAGTACTGGAAAACAGAGAGTGTTGGTCATCCCATGCCTTTTCGGCGTCTATCGCTGGACCGCGCATCCTAACGTCGACGGTCGTCCAGTCCCCGAACACACCACAGTGTACGTCTCGCTCGCTTTTCCACTTGCGTGCGTTCCCGTGCGTTTTCGTCGTCGTCGGTACAGAGCAAAGAAACTTTGACGTTTCGATCTCTGTGCCGGCAGAAAACAAGGAACCGCTGGAATTT
>NW_025963765.1:5000-7500 GCF_910591885.1 Bombus terrestris
TCGGGAGATCCGGGAAGAGTTTTCTTTTCTGTATAAGCGTTCGAGTTCCCTGGAAACCTCTAGCAGGGAGATAGGGTTTGGAACGCGAAGAGCACCGCAGTTGCGGCGGTGTCCGGATCTTCCCCTCGGACCTTGAAAATCCAGGAGAGGGCCACGTGGAGGTGTCGCGCCGGTTCGTACCCATATCCGCAGCAGGTCTCCAAGGTAAAGAGCCTCTAGTCGATAGATTAATGTAGGTAAGGGAAGTCGGCAAATTGGATCCGTAACTTCGGAATAAGGATTGGCTCTGAGGAGCGGGGCGTGTCGGGCTTGGTCGGGAAGCGGGTTTGGCTGACGTGCCGGGCCTGGGCGAGCTGAACGGGACGCGGCGTATCTCTCTCTCGGGGGGGATATCGTCGCGCACCCCGGATCCGAGCTCGGTCCCGTGCCTTGGCCTCCCGCGGATCTTCCTTGCTGCGAGGCTTCCGTGGCGGTTTTACCGTCGCGGTCGTTCTCTTCGGCCGCCATTCAACGCTCAGCTCAGAACTGGCACGGACTAGGGGAATCCGACTGTCTAATTAAAACAAAGCATTGCGATGGCCCCCAAGGGTGTTGACGCAATGTGATTTCTGCCCAGTGCTCTGAATGTCAACGTGAAGAAATTCAAAAAAGCGCGGGTAAACGGCGGGAGTAACTATGACTCTCTTAAGTCAATAGTTACTCGGGGACTGGCAGGATATTGGTCTTGCCTGCCCAAGTCACACTCCTACCTCCTCGGGGTACCGCCGGTAACATGCGCACGTCCACATCAGCGAGGGGTGTATATTCCCCCCGGATGTGGCGGCGCATGGCTAAACGGAGTGTGGCGACGAAGGAGCGAAAGACAACACCTCAAACGGTTCTCCGTAACGGCTGTTTGGAGCCGTGAATAATGGAGCCCAAAGTAAAGTAAAGTAAACTTGGAACTTGTTCCTTCGCCCAGTTGACGACCGGAACGACCAAGGACACGATTTGGATTACGATTGGATATCTGTATCGAGTTCATAAAAAACAGTTAAATTCGACAATATGGAGAATAGTGCCTCGGACGCAGCGCCTCTCAGTCCCGGAGGCGCTGTGGCGGATTTATCCGCTTCGGAGGGGACTACGGGTAACGACCAGGCAACGTCCCCGGCTATGAGTTTGATTACTGTGCCGCTCGTGGGCAATCGGGTTACCTGTCCAGAATGCGAGAAAAGGGAAACTAACCTTTTCTTTTTAAATCTGTCGGACCTGGACAGGCATTTAACACAACACCACCCGGATGCCCCGATCTTTTGGTCTTGTATTAACTGCGCGAAATGCTTCCCGAAGCTTCATGGGGCTAGATGTCACATACCTAAGTGTGGTGGCGCTAGCAGCCAGGCCAGGACAGGACAGTTTTATTGTGAGGCCTGTCCCATGAGTTTTGGATCGCGCAGAGGGCTATCCACCCACGAACGGCATGCGCACCCTGCCGTTAGAAATATCAAAAGAAGGGGAGCGGACCCCCCAGAAGAAAATACAAAGTCATGGAGAGTAGAAGAGGTAGCACTCTTGAAGGGGCTATGGGGAATATTTAAAAATCATAAATACCCCAACAAAGAAATTAGTAAATTCCTCACCACGAAAACTATCGATCAAATCAAGTACCAAAGGAAAAAGTTAAACTTAATTGGTGAGGAAAGCCCCCAAGAGGCTATCTCATTGGCAACAGAGGGAGGGTGCGATCTCGTTAGTTCAGGCAATGCCAGTTTTGGATCGCCTGTAGGCCGCAACGAGAATGAAGAGCGCATCCACGAATGGAAGCTCTCGCTAAAAAACGAAATAAATAAGCCAACCGAGGTGCCCCCTATTTTAAAGGAGGTTTACAATCGGTTGATGTTAATCTGGGAAGAGCACCAAGATGATCGAGACTCTCTAACGGAGAGTCTCGATCACTTTATACGCACAGCTCTATACGAGCTTATAAACAAAATAAACAAAAACCAAACGGATTTAAAAATTAAAAGAGCAGCCAAAACAAAAAGCCCAAAAAATAATAGAAACTCCAGGAAGCGATTCTCATACGCTCGTTGCCAGGAGTTATTTCACGAATGCCCAAGGAGACTGGCTGATGCCGTGGTCAATAACGATCAGGCATATCTCGAACCAGCCAGACAACCTCCCGGATCAGAGGAAGTGAGGGGGCTCTACGAAAAGCTGTGGGGAGAAGTGGGTTCCACATACGTCCCGATTCCAGTTACAAGAGCCCCCAACCTATCCCTATCCGAGATCTTCCCGCCGATAACGGCTGAGGATGTGGGGGAGAAGATCGGCAGAATAAGAAAGAAAGCTGCTGCAGGACCGGATGGATTACAGCGAGATCACTTAACCATCCCCGGCCTGCCCATCATAATGGCTAAAATTTATAATATACTTATCTATTGTTCTTATTTTCCTTCCGCATGGAAGGAAAATAGAACAACTCTTATTCCTAAAGCAAATAAGCCAAGCAGCCGGG
>NW_025963765.1:12500-17500 GCF_910591885.1 Bombus terrestris
TTGAAATCGTTACAGTTCGACGTCATCTGGTCGAACGTAACGGTTTCGTTTTATTTTTTTGAAAAATTTCACCCTCCGGACCTAGGTGACTGGGACGTTGGAACTTTGAAATATCTCTCGCCCCGGTACGAAAAGGCCGAACGTTCCTTTAGAAATAACTCCTCAAAACGCGTTACGAGGTATGGATATTTTTATAGAAATCGTTATTGTTCGACGTCGTCTAGCGGAACGTAACGGTTTCTTTTTATTTTTTTAACAAATTTTTTCCACCGGACCTAGCTGACTGGGACGTTGGAACTTTGAAATTTTTCTGGCTCCGGTACGAAAAGGCCGAATGTTCCTTTCGAAATAACTCCTCAAAACGCGTTACGAGGTATGGAAATTTTTATAGAAATCGTTATTGTTCGACGTCGTCTAGCGGAACGTAACGGTTTCTTTTTATTTTTTTAACAAATTTTTTCCACCGGACCTAGCTGACTGGGACGTTGGAACTTTGAAATTTTTCTGGCTCCGGTACGAAAAGGCCGAATGTTCCTTTCGAAATAATTCCTCAAAAAGCGTTAGAAGGTACGAATATTCTTGCATAAATCGATATATTCTTATTAAATACATCGGGATTAAGCGTTAATTTTGATCTTGAAACGTTCTGAAAAGTTTCGATTTGCACATTGGGACTTGGAAAAATTTCGATATCGAACCGGTTTTTACCAATTATCTCGCTAAAAAGTGTCACAAGGTAGGAATATTTTTGCACAAATCGATGTATCTCGACGTTTTACGTCGGGATTAAGCGTTTTTTTCGTCCCCAAGACCTTCTACAAAGTTTCGATTTTTTCGTTGGGACTTGGAAAAATTTCGATATCGAACCGGTTTTTTCCAATTATCTCGCTTAAAAGTGTCACAAGGTACGAATATTTTTGCATAAATCGACGTATCTCGACGTTTTACGTCGGGATTAAACGTTTATATGGTCGCTGGAACGTTTTTTAGAAACGGAATTATGCGACGCGACGTTGGGACTTTGAACAAGTTCGGCCGGTGCGAAAAGACCGAAAAGGTTTTTTCGAGTTATCTCGCTTAAAAGTGTCACAAGGTAGGAATATTTTTGCACAAATCGATGTATCTCGACGTTTTACGTCGGGATTAAGCGTTTTTTTCGTCCCCAAGACCTTCTACAAAGTTTCGATTTTTTCGTTGGGACTTGGAAAAATTTCGATATCGAACCGGTTTTTACCAATTATCTCGCTTAAAAGTGTCACAAGGTACGAATATTTTTGCATAAATCGACGTATCTCGACGTTTTACGTCGGGATTAAACGTTTATATGGTCGCTGGAACGTTTTCTAGAAACGGAATTATGCGACGGGACGTTGGGACTTTGAACAAGTTCGGCCGGTGCGAAAAGACCGAAAAGGTTTTTTCGAGTTATCTCGCTTAAAAGTGTTACAAGGTAGGAATATTTTTGCACAAATCGATGTATCTCGACGTTTTACGTCGGGATTAAGCGTTTTTTTCGTCCCCAAGACCTTCTACAAAGTTTCGATTTTTTCGTTGGGACTTGGAAAAATTTCGATATCGAACCGGTTTTTACCAATTATCTCGCTTAAAAGTGTCACAAGGTACGAATATTTTTGCATAAATCGACTTATCTCGACGTTTTACGTCGGGATTAAACGTTTATATGGTCGCTGGAACGTTTTTTAGAAACGGAATTATGCGACGCGACGTTGGGACTTTGAACAAGTTCGGCCGGTGCGAAAAGACCGAAAAGGTTTTTTCGAGTTATCTCGCTTAAAAGTGTTACAAGGTAGGAATATTTTTGCACAAATCGATGTATCTCGACGTTTTACGTCGGGATTAAGCGTTTTTTTCGTCCCCAAGACCTTCTACAAAGTTTCGATTTTTTCGTTGGGACTTGGAAAAATTTCGATATCGAACCGGTTTTTACCAATTATCTCGCTTAAAAGTGTCACAAGGTACGAATATTTTTGCATAAATCGACTTATCTCGACGTTTTACGTCGGGATTAAACGTTTATATGGTCGCTGGAACGTTTTTTAGAAACGGAATTATGCGACGCGACGTTGGGACTTTGAGCAAGTTCGGCCGGTGCGAAAAGACCGAAAAGGTTTTTTCGAGTTATCTCGCTTAAAAGTGTCACAAGGTAGGAATATTTTTGCACAAATCGATGTATCTCGACGTTTTACGTCGGGATTAAGCGTTTTTTTCGTCCCCAAGACCTTCTACAAAGTTTCGATTTTTTCGTTGGGACTTGGAAAAATTTCGATATCGAACCGGTTTTTACCAATTATCTCGCTTAAAAGTGTCACAAGGTACGAATATTTTTGCATAAATCGACTTATCTCGACGTTTTACGTCGGGATTAAACGTTTATATGGTCGCTGGAACGTTTTCTAGAAACGGAATTATGCGACGGGACGTTGGGACTTTGAACAAGTTCGGCCGGTGCGAAAAGACCGAAAAGGTTTTTTCGAGTTATCTCGCTTAAAAGTGTTACAAGGTAGGAATATTTTTGCACAAATCGATGTATCTCGACGTTTTACGTCGGGATTAAGCGTTTTTTTCGTCCCCAAGACCTTCTACAAAGTTTCGATTTTTTCGTTGGGACTTGGAAAAATTTCGATATCGAACCGGTTTTTACCAATTATCTCGCTTAAAAGTGTCACAAGGTACGAATATTTTTGCATAAATCGACTTATCTCGACGTTTTACGTCGGGATTAAACGTTTATATGGTCGCTGGAACGTTTTTTAGAAACGGAATTATGCGACGCGACGTTGGGACTTTGAACAAGTTCGGCCGGTGCGAAAAGACCGAAAAGGTTTTTTCGAGTTATCTCGCTTAAAAGTGTCACAAGGTAGGAATATTTTTGCACAAATCGATGTATCTCGACGTTTTACGTCGGGATTAAGCGTTTTTTTCGTCCCCAAGACCTTCTACAAAGTTTCGATTTTTTCGTTGGGACTTGGAAAAATTTCGATATCGAACCGGTTTTTTCCAATTATCTCGCTTAAAAGTGTCACAAGGTACGAATATTTTTGCATAAATCGACGTATCTCGACGTTTTACGTAGGGATTAAACGTTTATATGGTCGCTGGAACGTTTTCTAGAAACGGAATTATGCGACGGGACGTTGGGACTTTGAGCAAGTTCGGCCGGTGCGAAAAGACCGAAAAGGTTTTTTCGAGTTATCTCGCTTAAAAGTGTTACAAGGTAGGAATATTTTTGCACAAATCGATGTATCTCGACGTTTTACGTCGGGATTAAGCGTTTTTTTCGTCCCCAAGACCTTCTACAAAGTTTCGATTTTTTCGTTGGGACTTGGAAAAATTTCGATATCGAACCGGTTTTTTCCAATTATCTCGCTTAAAAGTGTTACAAGGTACGAATATTTTTGCATAAATCGACTTATCTCGACGTTTTACGTCGGGATTAAACGTTTATATGGTCGCTGGAACGTTTTCTAGAAACGGAATTATGCGACGGGACGTTGGGACTTTGAGCAAGTTCGGCCGGTGCGAAAAGACCGAAAAGGTTTTTTCGAGTTATCTCGCTTAAAAGTGTTACAAGGTAGGAATATTTTTGCACAAATCGATGTATCTCGACGTTTTACGTCGGGATTAAGCGTTTTTTTCGTCCCCAAGACCTTCTACAAAGTTTCGATTTTTTCGTTGGGACTTGGAAAAATTTCGATATCGAACCGGTTTTTTCCAATTATCTCGCTTAAAAGTGTTACAAGGTACGAATATTTTTGCATAAATCGACTTATCTCGACGTTTTACGTCGGGATTAAGCGTTTATTTGGTCGCTGGAACGTTTTTTAGAAATGGACTGATGCGACGCGACGTTGGGACTTTGAAGTATTTCGGACCGGTACGTAGGGACTTAGAAAAATTTCGGCCGGCGCGAAAAGTCCGAAATGATTATTTCGAGTTATTTCGTTAAAAAGCGTTATAAGGTATAATTTTTTTTACAGGGATCGTTATATCTCTATTAAATGCAATCGGATTAAACATTTTTGTCGAATTTTTTGAAAAATTAGCTTCCGTCGGACTGATACGACTGGGATATTTTTGCATTTTTTTCGTTAATTAATGTTACAAGGTATATATTTTTTTACATATTTCGTATTATTTTAACGTGTTTTAATCGATTATAAAGTTATTTTTTGTCCATAGTCGATAAAACTGTATGTTTACTGATGCAATTTTTCGGTGAAAAAAAAAATTAATTTTTTGGTAAAAATGCATTTATAATATGTTAATAATGCTTGTGGTAAAATATTTCGATGGTTGGATATCGCCTTTATATAGTAGTTATTGAACGTGCGAGCGACTAAGTTCCAGCGTCCCTTCCGAACGGTACGTTGCTACGGAGGTTTTGCACCATAAGCGCGCGGCCGCTAGCCCGGCCGGCGCCGGCCTTCCGGCCGGCCCCTTGGTATCTATAAGAGAAGCGTCGAGCCGGACGGTTCGGTCGGAACAGCGTTGGGCGCGTGGCTATTCTACGGCCTCGGTTGAGAATTCAGTCACCGCTCCTCGAGTCTTAGTGTATTTTACGCTATTTCTCGACTGTTCCTCCGTTCTCGTACTGGTTTTTTCTCTACACTGCTGCGCCGCGGGTCGAAGTCTAGGACGTAATGACCGTTAACGTGGCAAGCTTCCCCTTAGTCGGGAAGCTGGTGACCTGTGTGCACGTATTTGACAAAAGTTGGATGCGTGTGTGCTTGTACTTACGGAGTAGCCATTCTTGCCGAGACCATCGGTTGTAAGCTATTTGTAGCTGCACGATGGTCTCTTTGGCGTTCTGTAGAGTGCGTTATCTTCTGGTAACGCGTCTCTACAGAGGTGTTGAAGCTTATAAAAGAATATTCTTACGGTATGTCCAGCATGCGTATACGTGCTTTACCGCTAAGTTATATTCTACGAGAGAAGTTGGAGGAGAAAAGTTACAAACAGAAATAATTCTGTGAAGTATG
>NW_025963765.1:20000-23984 GCF_910591885.1 Bombus terrestris
TATAAATGGGAACTTGAGCTTTCGAAAATTAAACTTTGACACGAATATCGAACGAAAAATTACGAATGGAAACCACACGTAAAGAGAAATGCGATCGAGGCGCTTGCGTGAGGCCGTATACAGAAAGACCCGCCGCCACGATCTCGTATTTTTTTTCTTGCGTCGTGGAGACCGTACAAACGAATAACAAAATCTCTAAAGTGCCTCGTGTCGGAGAGATCATGCTCGCCTATTCTCTTCTATGTTTCGTGGTCTGTGTTGCGTTTGCTCTCCTCCTAGCAACGGGACATCGAAGACTCCTCTTTGGGATCGAACGAAGCGACTAAAACGAGTCGACGAGAGCGAAAGTACGAGTAGCGAGTCGCGCATATAGAAAGGATACCGATATATCTTCGAAGGTTCTCTTCGAAGATCCATGGATACCTTATGTGCGTCGACCTCTCGTCTCTTTCACCGCTCTCGGTC
Organism: Bombus terrestris; assembly: GCF_910591885.1. NCBI lineage: Eukaryota > Metazoa > Arthropoda > Insecta > Hymenoptera > Apidae > Bombus > Bombus terrestris. The sequence continues at coordinate 20,466 of NW_025963765.1, forward strand.
GTTCTCGAAACGTGCTTCCTACCCATAGGGCGTGTGCTCTTCGTATGTCGTTTTGTTCGAAATAACGAAACCACTTGTAACATACTCGTGGATCGGGTAACCTAGAACGAAAACGCATTGCGTGGATGTTGGCCCGCTATGATAATGATATAATGATGATGATGATGATGATGATGACGATGACTATGATGACGATGCGTAGCAACGATTCGTAACTAGTCTAGCCGAAGTTGGTTCGGAGGGGACCGCAGGCTGTCTATCCTCGATGTCGTGAGTCGGACACCCGTGCCGTCGCTAGAGCTTTTTCAAAGCTCGGCTTCTGGATATTGGGAAGAAAGACCGCTCGAGGACGACGGCTGCGCGTGCGTCCCATCGAATTTTTTTTTATACCACCTGAACGACTAAAGTTTCGTCTAGTTCGTTGCCTACCGTCGCATATAATCCCGTTCAGAGGGGACCGCAGACTGTCTATCCTCGTTGTCGTGAGTCGGACACCCGTGCCGTCGCTAGAGTTTTTTCAAAGCTCGGCTTCTGGATATTGGGAAGAAAGACCGCGCGAGGTAGATGGATGCGAGTCCCATCGAATTTTTTTATTTTTTTTAAACACTACCTGAACGACTAAAGTTTTATCTAGTTCGTCGCTATATAACCCGTTCAGAGGGGACCGCAGGCTGTCTATCCTCGTTGTCGTGAGTCGGACACCCGTGCCGTCGCTGGAGTTTTTTCAAAGCTCGGCTTCTGGATATTGGGAAGAAAGACCGCGCGAGGTAGATGGATGCGATTCCCATCGAATTTTTTTTATTTAAAAAAAAAACAATCACCTGAACGGAGATGTGTTCTCTTTCGTCGATTTTTCACGCTTTGAGTCGTCGCGATCGCCATCCGTTCGGAGGAGATCGCCGACTTCGAAGCCTCGATGTCGTGAGTCGGACACCCGTGCCGTCGCTAGAGTTTTTTCAAAGCTCGGCTTCTGGATATTGGGAGGAAAGACCGCTCGAGGCCGAGGGTCGCGCGAGTCCCATCGAATCTTTACATCACCCGAACGATGGAGGCGCACGCTCTTTTTCTTGAATAATTGGACGAGAGGAATGCGTAGTATCGTATTATATACACACACACACATATATATATATATATATATGGGCTAGCCACCGTGCGTATTTCTTCGCGAGATCGTGTGCTGAACAGAGGATTCAGAATCGGGTGTTATATCCCCGTCGTTTCCTGACGAACGGAGCTTCGATCTCGATGGTTGTTATATATCATAATGTACTTTTCGCCCGGCCGGCGGACGCGCGTATCTTCGCGCGTTCGTCGGATTTCATTTTCGAACGTTTTCGTGTCGTCGATCTTCCGGCGACTTCTGCGCGTCCGATTCCCGTTGGTCGGTCGTGTCGGATCTCGGCTTCGCTCGAACCGAGTATTAAGAGTACATGGAGTACAAAAGTTTTAAAAAATATATAAAAAGATTACCCTGAACGGTGGATCACTTGGCTCGTGGGTCGATGAAGAACGCAGCTAATTGCGCGTCAACGTGTGAACTGCAGGACACATGAACATCGACATTTCGAACGCACATTGCGGTCCACGGATACAATTCCTGGACCACGCCTGGCTGAGGGTTGCTCACGTAAACCTAAGACTGCTTGCGTTGCGTGTCGTTCCTCTCTATCTGTCTCTCTCTGTCCCTTGGTGCCTTCGATAACCCGCCGTCGTTCTTACGATACGTAGAACGTTTCAGAGTCGGAGGAAGCGCACGAAGAAGGATACGAACAAGAGCGGACGCGAGAGAACGTACGCGACGTACGAGCGATTGTTGGACGCTCGTCGGCGTTCGTCGCGGTCGTGCCGAGACCGTGCAATTCGTACGCATGCTCGATATATAAACTATCGTGTTCACGGGAGACACTACGAAATTCTACCTCTGTCTCTCTCTGTCCCTTGGTGCCTTCGACAACCCGCCGTCGTTCTTACGATACGTAGAACGTTTCAGAGTCGGAGGAAGAGCACGAAGAAGGATACGAATAAGAGCGGAGAGAACCGTCACGGACCTGCGTGAGTGCTAGCGGCGTCGTGAGTCGTTCTTTCGTACGACCGCCCGCTTATGCACCGCTTCGTGTCGGTTATCGAATATATTATATATATATATATATATATATATATATATACGTAGTGTTGTCCTCGTGACCGATTTTTTTTTCATATCAGCAGATTTGCATACGTTTGCAGGTTTTCGATGTGCACGATGTCCGCGCCCCCGACGTCGTCTTAAATGAATATTATTTTGGCGAGACTGAGAGAAAGCAAATATGGGAACTCGGTCGAGAGAGGAGAGAATGAGAACAGCCTCAGATAAAAGTAAACTTGGTAACGGTGCGGAATTTTGCCGTACAACCGTCTTTTCTTAAGACGTTTTACTCGAATAGCCCCAGGGATCTAATGCCCACTCCGTCTCTTCGTGCGTAGAGATATACTCTGCACGCGCGCGAGCGACTGACAACGACGAGGACCGTCGCATCGATGGGTCGTCGTTGCGTTTAATATACTCTGTGCTTGTAATTTATCCCCGAAAGAGAGCCGTAGATCCGGGAACGCACACGTGATTTCTTCGAACGCTGATGACTTAGGGAGATGATCCCCAGGCGTTGCGCGGAGATCGGAGAGTACGCGTTACTTGTATCGGGACGAATTTTCCCCGTCGTTCGCGTATCTCTCTGCCCGCCGGCCCTGGCCCAAAGCCACGTTCGTCGGAAATCGTACAAATCGTGTGCGAACTAGCGCGTGTCTATGATCGGCTACGGGTGTTTTACCAAGCTCGAGGTGTTGCGCAACGTTTCCGTACCTGACGAAGATGCGCACGAGAGTCCGTTACAAAGTCGTTGGATGGTCGTCGTCGTCGTCGTGTCAGAGAGAATCTCTGGACACGTACAGGAGAGATCGTAGACGAGGAAGATGACGATCCCCTTTGGCGAGGCTGGAGTGAAACTTTGATTTAATTAAAGACGAGGTATACACGCGCGTACGACGTGATAGTCGTGCGCGCGTGTGATTTTTTTTAAGGCAATTCGGCGCTACAAGTACTGGAAAACAGAGAGTGTTGGTCATCCCATGCCTTTTCGGCGTCTATCGCTGGACCGCGCATCCTAACGTCGACGGTCGTCCAGTCCCCGAACACACCACAGTGTACGTCTCGCTCGCTTTTCCACTTGCGTGCGTTCCCGTGCGTTTTCGTCGTCGTCGGTACAGAGCAAAGAAACTTTGACGTTTCGATCTCTGTGCCGGCAGAAAACAAGGAACCGCTGGAATTTGTCGAGAGTAGAGAAACGGCTGTAAGGGACTGAGGACGGGCGTTAAAAATCACCGACGATCGTTTTAAGGATGTCTGGCGTGAGTCTTAGCTCGAACATGATACGACGTACGAAGAAAAAAGGGCACTTTGGCGCGATGCTTAAAACGCTTCTCTGGAAGGAAAGAGTGTTCTCGTTCTATTCGAATTTTTATTTTTTTTATTTTTTTTTT
>NW_025963766.1:0-23896 GCF_910591885.1 Bombus terrestris
CGTGGGACAACGTGGGACAACGTGGGACAACGTGGGACAACGTGGGACACCGTTGGACAACGTGGGACAACGTGGGACAACGTGGGACACCGTTGGACAACGTGGGACACCGTTGGACATCGTTGGACACCGTGGAAGACCGTGGGACAACGTGGGACAACGTGGGACAACGTGGGACATCGTGGGACAACGTGGGACAACGTGGGACACCGTTGGACATCGTTGGACACCGTGGGACAACGTGGGACAACGTGGGACAACGTGGGACACCGTTGGACACCGTTGGACACCGTTGGACACCGTTGGACATCGTTGGACACCGTGGGACAACGTGGGACAACGTGGGACAACGTGGGAAACCATGGAACAACGTGGGACAACGTGGGACACCGTTGGACACCGTGGGACACCGTTGGACACCGTTGGACATCGTTGGACACCGTGGGACAACGTGGGACAACGTGGGACAACGTGGGACAACGTGGGACAACGTGGGACAACGTGGGACAACGTGGGACAACGTGGGACAACGTGGGACAACGTGGGACAACGTGGGACATCGTGGGACAACGTGGGACAACGTGGGACAACGTGGGACAACGTGGGACACCGTTGGACAACGTGGGACACCGTTGGACATCGTTGGACACCGTGGGACAACGTGGGACAACGTGGGACCACGTGGGACAACGTGGGACAACGTGGGACAACGTGGGACAACGTGGGACAACGTGGGACAACGTGGGACAACGTGGGACAACGTGGGACACCGTTGGACACCGTTGGACACCGTTGGACACCGTTGGACATCGTTGGATACCGTTGGACAACGTGGGACAACGTGGGACAACGTGGGAAACCATGGAACAACGTGGGACAACGTGGAACACCGTTGGACATCGTTGGACACCGTTGGACACCGTGGGACAACGTGGGACAACGTGGGACAACGTGGGACAACGTCGGACAACGTGGGACAACGTGGGACAACGTGGGACAACGTGGGACAACGTGGGACAACGTGGGACAACGTGGGACAACGTGGGACAACGTGGGACAACGTGGGACATCGTGGGACAACGTGGGACAACGTGGGACAACGTGGGACAACGTGGGACATCGTTGGACACCGTTGGACACCGTGGGACAACGTGGGACAACGTGGGACAACGTGGGACAACGTGGGACAACGTGGGACAACGTGGGACAACGTGGGACAACGTGGGACAACGTGGGACAACGTGGGACACCGTTGGACATCGTTGGACAACGTGGGACAACGTGGGACAACGTGGGAAAACGTGGGACAACGTGGGACACCGTGGGACACCGTTGGACATCGTTGGACACCGTGGGACATCGTGGGACAACGTGGGACAACGTGGGACAACGTGGGACAACGTGGGACAACGTTGGACAACGTGGGACAACGTGGGACAACGTGGGACAACGTGGGACATCGTGGGACAACGTGGGACAACGTGGGACACCGTTGGACATCGTTGGACACCGTGGGACAACGTGGGACAACGTGGGACAACGTGGGACACCGTTGGACACCGTTGGACACCGTTGGACACCGTTGGACATCGTTGGACACCGTGGGACAACGTGGGACAACGTGGGACAACGTGGGAAACCATGGAACAACGTGGGACAACGTGGGACACCGTTGGACATCGTTGGACAACGTGGGACAACGTGGGACAACGTGGGACAACGTGGGACAACGTGGGACAACGTGGGACAACGTGGGACACCGTTGGACACCGTGGGACACCGTTGGACACCGTTGGACATCGTTGGACACCGTGGGACAACGTGGGACAACGTGGGACAACGTGGGACAACGTGGGACAACGTGGGACAACGTGGGACAACGTGGGACAACGTGGGACAACGTGGGACAACGTGGGACAACGTGGGACATCGTGGGACAACGTGGGACAACGTGGGACAACGTGGGACAACGTGGGACACCGTTGGACAACGTGGGACACCGTTGGACATCGTTGGACACCGTGGGACAACGTGGGACAACGTGGGACCACGTGGGACAACGTGGGACAACGTGGGACAACGTGGGACAACGTGGGACAACGTGGGACAACGTGGGACATCGTGGGACAACGTGGGACAACGTGGGACACCGTTGGACATCGTTGGACACCGTGGGACACCGTGGGACAACGTGGGACAACGTGGGACAACGTGGGACAACGTGGGACAACGTGGGACAACGTGGGACAACGTGGGACAACGTGGGACAACGTGGGACAACGTGGGACAACGTGGGACAACGTGGGACAACGTGGGACAACGTGGGACACCGTTGGACACCGTTGGACATCGTTGGACACCGTGGGACATCGTTGGACACCGTGGGACAACGTGGGACAACGTGGGACAACGTGGGACAACGTGGGACCACGTGGGACAACGTGGGACAACGTGGGACAACGTGGGACAACGTGGGACAACGTGGGACAACGTGGGACAACGTGGGACAACGTGGGACACCGTTGGACATCGTTGGACAACGTGGGACAACGTGGGACAACGTGGGTCAACGTGGGACAACGTGGGACAACGTGGGACACCGTTGGACACCGTTGGACATCGTTGGACACCGTGGGACAACGTGGGACAACGTGGGACAACGTGGGACAACGTGGGACAACGTGGGACAACGTTGGACAACGTGGGACAACGTGGGACAACGTGGGACAACGTGGGACATCGTGGGACAACGTGGGACAACGTGGGACACCGTTGGACATCGTTGGACACCGTGGGACAACGTGGGACAACGTGGGACAACGTGGGACACCGTTGGACACCGTTGGACACCGTTGGACACCGTTGGACATCGTTGGACACCGTGGGACAACGTGGGACAACGTGGGACAACGTGGGAAACCATGGAACAACGTGGGACAACGTGGGACACCGTTGGACATCGTTGGACAACGTGGGACAACGTGGGACAACGTGGGACAACGTGGGACAACGTGGGACAACGTGGGACAACGTGGGACAACGTGGGACACCGTGGGACACCGTTGGACACCGTTGGACACCGTGGGACAACGTGGGACAACGTGGGACAACGTGGGACAACGTGGGACAACGTGGGACAACGTGGGACAACGTGGGACAACGTGGGACATCGTGGGACAACGTGGGACAACGTGGGACAACGTGGGACAACGTGGGACAACGTGGGACATCGTGGGACAACGTGGGACAACGTGGGACAACGTGGGACAACGTGGGACATCGTTGGACACCGTTGGACACCGTGGGACAACGTGGGACAACGTGGGACAACGTGGGACAACGTGGGACAACGTGGGACAACGTGGGACAACGTGGGACAACGTGGGACAACGTGGGACAACGTGGGACAACGTGGGACAACGTGGGACAACGTGGGACAACGTGGGACATCGTGGGACAACGTGGGACAACGTGGGACAACGTGGGCCAACGTGGGACAACGTGGGACACCGTTGGACATCGTTGGACACCGTGGGACAACGTGGGACAACGTGGGACAACGTGGGACACCGTTGGACACCGTTGGACACCGTTGGACACCGTTGGACATCGTTGGACACCGTGGGACAACGTGGGACAACGTGGGACAACGTGGGAAACCATGGAACAACGTGGGACAACGTGGGACACCGTTGGACATCGTTGGACAACGTGGGACAACGTGGGACAACGTGGGACAACGTGGGACAACGTGGGACAACGTGGGACATCGTGGGACAACGTGGGACAACGTGGGACAACGTGGGACAACGTGGGACATCGTTGGACACCGTGGGACAACGTGGGACAACGTGGGACAACGTGGGACAACGTGGGACAACGTGGGACATCGTGGGACAACGTGGGACAACGTGGGACAACGTGGGACAACGTGGGACACCGTTGGACAACGTGGGACACCGTTGGACATCGTTGGACACCGTGGGACAACGTGGGACAACGTGGGACCACGTGGGACAACGTGGGACAACGTGGGACAAGGTGGGACAACGTGGGACAACGTGGGACAACGTGGGACATCGTGGGACAACGTGGGACAACGTGGGACACCGTTGGACATCGTTGGACACCGTGGGACACCGTGGGACAACGTGGGACAACGTGGGACAACGTGGGACAACGTGGGACAACGTGGGAAACCATGGAACAACGTGGGACAACGTGGGACACCGTTGGACATCGTTGGACAACGTGGGACAACGTGGGACAACGTGGGACAACGTGGGACAACGTGGGACAACGTGGGACACCGTTGGACACCGTGGGACACCGTTGGACACCGTTGGACATCGTTGGACACCGTGGGACAACGCGGGACAACGTGGGACAACGTGGGACAACGTGGGACAACGTGGGACAACGTGGGACAACGTGGGACAACGTGGGACAACGTGGGACAACGTGGGACACCGTTGGACAACGTGGGACACCGTTGGACATCGTTGGACACCGTGGGACACCGTTGGACACCGTTGGACACCGTTGGACACCGTTGGACATCGTTGGACACCGTGGGACAACGTGGGACAACGTGGGACAACGTGGGAAACCATGGAACAACGTGGGACAACGTGGGACACCGTTGGACATCGTTGGACATCGTTGGACACCGTGGGACAACGTGGGACAACGTGGGACAACGTGGGACAACGTCGGACAACGTGGGACAACGTGGGACATCGTGGGACAACGTGGGGCAACGTGGGACAACGTGGGACAACGTGGGACAACGTGGGACACCGTTGGACACCGTGGGACACCGTTGGACACCGTTGGACATCGTTGGACACCGTGGGACAACGTGGGACAACGTGGGACAACGTGGGACAACGTGGGACATCGTGGGACAACGTGGGACAACGTGGGACAACGTGGGACAACGTGGGACATCGTGGGACAACGTGGGACAACGTGGGACAACGTGGGACATCGTGGGACAACGTGGGACAACGTGGGACAACGTGGGACAACGTGGGACAACGTGGGACACCGTTGGACACCGTTGGACACCGTTGGACACCGTTGGACATCGTTGGACACCGTGGGACAACGTGGGACAACATGGGACAACGTGGGAAACCATGGAACAACGTGGGACAACGTGGGACACCGTTGGACATCGTTGGACATCGTTGGACACCGTGGGACAACGTGGGACAACGTGGGACAACGTGGGACAACGTCGGACAACGTGGGACAACGTGGGACAACGTGGGACAACGTGGGACAACGTGGGACAACGTGGGACAACGTGGGACAACGTCGGACAACGTGGGACATCGTGGGACAACGAGGGACAACGTGGGACAACGTGGGACAACGTGGGACAACGTGGGACACCGTTGGACACCGTGGGACACCGTTGGACACCGTTGGACATCGTTGGACACCGTGGGACAACGTGGGACAACGTGGGACAACGTGGGACAACGTGGGACATCGTGGGACAACGTGGGACAACGTGGGACAACGTGGGACAACGTGGGACAACGTGGGACAACGTGGGACAACGTGGGACAACGTGGGACAACGTGGGACAACGTGGGACAACGTGGGACAACGTGGGACAACGTGGGACAACGTGGGACATCGTGGGACAACGTGGGACAACGTGGGACAACGTGGGACAACGTGGGACAACGTGGGACAACGTGGGACAACGTGGGGCAACGTGGGACAACGTGGGACAACGTGGGACACCGTTGGACATCGTTGGACACCGTGGGACAACGTGGGACAACGTGGGACAACGTGGGAAACCATGGAACAACGTGGGACAACGTGGGACACCGTTGGACATCGTTGGACAACGTTGGACAACGTGGGACAACGTGGGACATCGTTGGACACCGTGGGACAACGTGGGACAACGTGGGACCACGTGGGACAACGTGGGACAACGTGGGACAACGTGGGACAACTTGGGACAACGTGGGACAACGTGGGACAACGTGGGACATCGTGGGACAACGTGGGACAACGTGGGACAACGTGGGACAACGTGGGACAACGTGGGACACCGTTGGACATCGTTGGACACCGTGGGACACCGTGGGACAACGTGGGACAACGTGGGACAACGTGGGACAACGTGGGACAACGTGGGAAACCATGGAACAACGTGGGACAACGTGGGACACCGTTGGACATCGTTGGACATCGTTGGACACCGTTGGACATCGTTGGACACCGTTGGACATCGTTGGACATCGTTGGACATCGTGGGACACCGTTGGACATCGTTGGACATCGTTGGACACCGTTGGACATCGTTGGACATCGTTGGACATCGTTGGACACCGTTGGACACCGTTGGACACCGTTGGACATCGTTGGACACCGTGGGACAACGTGGGACAACGTGGGACAACGTGGGACAACGTGGGACAACGTGGGACAACGTGGGACATCGTGGGACAACGTGGGACAACGTGGGACAACGTGGGACAACGTGGGACAACGTGGGACACCGTTGGACACCGTGGGACACCGTTGGACACCGTTGGACATCGTTGGACACCGTGGGACAACGTGGGACAACGTGGGACAACGTGGGACAACGTGGGACATCGTGGGACAACGTGGGACAACGTGGGACAACGTGGGACAACGTGGGACATCGTGGGACAACGTGGGACAACGTGGGACAACGTGGGACATCGTGGGACAACGTGGGACAACGTGGGACAACGTGGGACAAAGTGGGACAACGTGGGACACCGTTGGACACCGTTGGACACCGTTGGACACCGTTGGACATCGTTGGACACCGTGGGACAACGTGGGACAACGTGGGACAACGTGGGAAACCATGGAACAACGTGGGACAACGTGGGACACCGTTGGACATCGTTGGACATCGTTGGACACCGTGGGACAACGTGGGACAACGTGGGACAACGTGGGACAACGTCGGACAACGTGGGACAACGTGGGACATCGTGGGACAACGTGGGACAACGTGGGACAACGTGGGACAACGTGGGACAACGTGGGACACCGTTGGACACCGTGGGACACCGTTGGACACCGTTGGACATCGTTGGACACCGTGGGACAACGTGGGACAACGTGGGACAACGTGGGACAACGTGGGACATCGTGGGACAACGTGGGACAACGTGGGACAACGTGGGACAACGTGGGACATCGTGGGACAACGTGGGACAACGTGGGACAACGTGGGACATCGTGGGACAACGTGGGACAACGTGGGACAACGTGGGACAACGTGGGACATCGTGGCACAACGTGGGACAACGTGGGACAACGTGGGACATCGTGGGACAACGTGGGAAACCATGGAACAACGTGGGACAACGTGGGACACCGTTGGACATCGTTGGACATCGTTGGACACCGTGGGACAACGTGGGACAACGTGGGACAACGTGGGACAACGTCGGACAACGTGGGACAACGTGGGACAACGTGGGACAACGTGGGACAACGTGGGACAACGTGGGACAACGTGGGACAACGTGGGACAACGTGGGACATCGTGGGACAACGTGGGACAACGTGGGACAACGTGGGACAACGTGGGACAACGTGGGACACCGTTGGACACCGTGGGACACCGTTGGACACCGTTGGACATCGTTGGACACCGTGGGACAACGTGGGACAACGTGGGACAACGTGGGACATCGTGGGACAACGTGGGACAACGTGGGACATCGTGGGACAACGTGGGACAACGTGGGACAACGTGGGACAACGTGGGACAACGTGGGACCACGTGGGACAACGTGGGACAACGTGGGACAAGGTGGGACAACGTGGGACAACGTGGGACAACGTGGGACATCGTGGGACAACGTGGGACAACGTGGGACACCGTTGGACATCGTTGGACACCGTGGGACACCGTGGGACAACGTGGGACAACGTGGGACAACGTGGGACAACGTGGGACAACGTGGGAAACCATGGAACAACGTGGGACAACGTGGGACACCGTTGGACATCGTTGGACAACGTGGGACAACGTGGGACAACGTGGGACAACGTGGGACAACGTGGGACAACGTGGGACACCGTTGGACACCGTGGGACACCGTTGGACACCGTTGGACATCGTTGGACACCGTGGGACAACGCGGGACAACGTGGGACAACGTGGGACAACGTGGGACAACGTGGGACAACGTGGGACAACGTGGGACAACGTGGGACAACGTGGGACAACGTGGGACACCGTTGGACAACGTGGGACACCGTTGGACATCGTTGGACACCGTGGGACACCGTTGGACACCGTTGGACACCGTTGGACACCGTTGGACATCGTTGGACACCGTGGGACAACGTGGGACAACGTGGGACAACGTGGGAAACCATGGAACAACGTGGGACAACGTGGGACACCGTTGGACATCGTTGGACATCGTTGGACACCGTGGGACAACGTGGGACAACGTGGGACAACGTGGGACAACGTCGGACAACGTGGGACAACGTGGGACATCGTGGGACAACGTGGGGCAACGTGGGACAACGTGGGACAACGTGGGACAACGTGGGACACCGTTGGACACCGTGGGACACCGTTGGACACCGTTGGACATCGTTGGACACCGTGGGACAACGTGGGACAACGTGGGACAACGTGGGACAACGTGGGACATCGTGGGACAACGTGGGACAACGTGGGACAACGTGGGACAACGTGGGACATCGTGGGACAACGTGGGACAACGTGGGACAACGTGGGACATCGTGGGACAACGTGGGACAACGTGGGACAACGTGGGACAACGTGGGACAACGTGGGACACCGTTGGACACCGTTGGACACCGTTGGACACCGTTGGACATCGTTGGACACCGTGGGACAACGTGGGACAACATGGGACAACGTGGGAAACCATGGAACAACGTGGGACAACGTGGGACACCGTTGGACATCGTTGGACATCGTTGGACACCGTGGGACAACGTGGGACAACGTGGGACAACGTGGGACAACGTCGGACAACGTGGGACAACGTGGGACAACGTGGGACAACGTGGGACAACGTGGGACAACGTGGGACAACGTGGGACAACGTCGGACAACGTGGGACATCGTGGGACAACGTGGGACAACGTGGGACAACGTGGGACAACGTGGGACAACGTGGGACACCGTTGGACACCGTGGGACACCGTTGGACACCGTTGGACATCGTTGGACACCGTGGGACAACGTGGGACAACGTGGGACAACGTGGGACAACGTGGGACATCGTGGGACAACGTGGGACAACGTGGGACAACGTGGGACAACGTGGGACAACGTGGGACAACGTGGGACAACGTGGGACAACGTGGGACAACGTGGGACAACGTGGGACAACGTGGGACAACGTGGGACAACGTGGGACAACGTGGGACATCGTGGGACAACGTGGGACAACGTGGGACAACGTGGGACAACGTGGGACAACGTGGGACAACGTGGGACAACGTGGGGCAACGTGGGACAACGTGGGACAACGTGGGACAACGTGGGACAACGTGGGACAACGTGGGACAACGTGGGACACCGTTGGACATCGTTGGACACCGTGGGACAACGTGGGACAACGTGGGACAACGTGGGAAACCATGGAACAACGTGGGACAACGTGGGACACCGTTGGACATCGTTGGACAACGTTGGACAACGTGGGACAACGTGGGACATCGTTGGACACCGTGGGACAACGTGGGACAACGTGGGACAACGTGGGACAACGTGGGACAACGTGGGACAACGTGGGACAACGTGGGACATCGTGGGACAACGTGGGACAACGTGGGACAACGTGGGACAACGTGGGACAACGTGGGACACCGTTGGACATCGTTGGACACCGTGGGACACCGTGGGACAACGTGGGACAACGTGGGACAACGTGGGACAACGTGGGACAACGTGGGAAACCATGGAACAACGTGGGACAACGTGGGACACCGTTGGACATCGTTGGACATCGTTGGACACCGTTGGACATCGTTGGACACCGTTGGACATCGTTGGACATCGTTGGACATCGTGGGACACCGTTGGACATCGTTGGACATCGTTGGACACCGTTGGACATCGTTGGACATCGTTGGACATCGTTGGACACCGTTGGACACCGTTGGACACCGTTGGACATCGTTGGACACCGTGGGACAACGTGGGACAACGTGGGACAACGTGGGACAACGTGGGACAACGTGGGACAACGTGGGACATCGTGGGACAACGTGGGACAACGTGGGACAACGTGGGACAACGTGGGACAACGTGGGACACCGTTGGACACCGTGGGACACCGTTGGACACCGTTGGACATCGTTGGACACCGTGGGACAACGTGGGACAACGTGGGACAACGTGGGACAACGTGGGACATCGTGGGACAACGTGGGACAACGTGGGACAACGTGGGACAACGTGGGACATCGTGGGACAACGTGGGACAACGTGGGACAACGTGGGACATCGTGGGACAACGTGGGACAACGTGGGACAACGTGGGACAAAGTGGGACAACGTGGGACACCGTTGGACACCGTTGGACACCGTTGGACACCGTTGGACATCGTTGGACACCGTGGGACAACGTGGGACAACGTGGGACAACGTGGGAAACCATGGAACAACGTGGGACAACGTGGGACACCGTTGGACATCGTTGGACATCGTTGGACACCGTGGGACAACGTGGGACAACGTGGGACAACGTGGGACAACGTCGGACAACGTGGGACAACGTGGGACATCGTGGGACAACGTGGGACAACGTGGGACAACGTGGGACAACGTGGGACAACGTGGGACACCGTTGGACACCGTGGGACACCGTTGGACACCGTTGGACATCGTTGGACACCGTGGGACAACGTGGGACAACGTGGGACAACGTGGGACAACGTGGGACATCGTGGGACAACGTGGGACAACGTGGGACAACGTGGGACAACGTGGGACATCGTGGGACAACGTGGGACAACGTGGGACAACGTGGGACAACGTGGGACAACGTGGGACAACGTGGGACAACGTGGGACAACGTGGGACATCGTGGCACAACGTGGGACAACGTGGGACAACGTGGGACATCGTGGGACAACGTGGGAAACCATGGAACAACGTGGGACAACGTAGGACACCGTTGGACATCGTTGGACATCGTTGGACACCGTGGGACAACGTGGGACAACGTGGGACAACGTGGGACAACGTCGGACACCGTTGGACACCGTTGGACATCGTTGGACACCGTGGGACAACGTGGGACAACGTGGGACAACGTGGGACAACGTGGGACAACGTGGGACAACGTGGGACATCGTGGGACAACGTGGGACAACGTGGGACAACGTGGGACAACGTGGGACAACGTGGGACAACGTGGGACAACGTGGGACATCGTGGGACAACGTGGGACAACGTGGGACAACGTGGGACAACGTGGGACAACGTGGGACACCGTTGGACACCGTGGGACAACGTGGGACAACGTGGGACAACGTGGGACAACGTGGGACAACGTGGGACATCGTGGGACAACGTGGGACAACGTGGGACAACGTGGGACAACGTGGGACAACGTGGGACAACGTGGGACAACGTGGGACAACGGGGGACACCGTTGGACATCGTTGGACAACGTGGGACAACGTGGGACAACGTGGGACAACGTGGGACAACGTGGGACAACGTGGGACACCGTTGGACACCGTTGGACATCGTTGGACAACGTGGGACAACGTGGGACAACGTGGGACAACGTGGGACAACGTGGGACAACGTTGGACACCGTTGGACACCGTTGGACATCGTTGGACACCGTGGGACAACGTGGGACAACGTGGGACAACGTGGGACAACGTGGGACAACGTGGGACAACGTGGGACATCGTGGGACAACGTGGGACAACGTGGGACAACGTGGGACAACGTGGGACAACGTGGGACAACGTGGGACAACGTGGGACATCGTGGGACAACGTGGGACAACGTGGGACAACGTGGGACAACGTGGGACAACGTGGGACACCGTTGGACACCGTGGGACACCGTTGGACACCGTTGGACATCGTTGGACACCGTGGGACAACGTGGGACAACGTGGGACAACGTGGGACATCGTGGGACAACGTGGGACAACGTGGGACAACGTGGGACAACGTGGGACATCGTGGGACAACGTGGGACAACGTGGGACAACGTGGGACAACGTGGGACAACGTGGGACATCGTGGGACAACGTGGGACAACGTGGGACAACGTGGGCCAACGTGGGACAACGTGGGACACCGTTGGACATCGTTGGACACCGTGGGACAACGTGGGACAACGTGGGACAACGTGGGACACCGTTGGACACCGTTGGACACCGTTGGACACCGTTGGACATCGTTGGACACCGTGGGACAACGTGGGACAACGTGGGACAACGTGGGAAACCATGGAACAACGTGGGACAACGTGGGACACCGTTGGACATCGTTGGACAACGTGGGACAACGTGGGACAACGTGGGACAACGTGGGACAACGTGGGACAACGTGGGACATCGTGGGACAACGTGGGACAACGTGGGACAACGTGGGACAACGTGGGACATCGTTGGACACCGTGGGACAACGTGGGACAACGTGGGACAACGTGGGACAACGTGGGACAACGTGGGACATCGTGGGACAACGTGGGACAACGTGGGACAACGTGGGACACCGCTGGACAACGTGGGACACCGTTGGACATCGTTGGACACCGTGGGACAACGTGGGACAACGTGGGACCACGTGGGACAACGTGGGACAACGTGGGACAACGTGGGACAACGTGGGACAACGTGGGACAACGTGGGACAACGTGGGACATCGTGGGACAACGTGGGACAACGTGGGACACCGTTGGACATCGTTGGACACCGTGGGACACCGTGGGACAACGTGGGACAAAGTGGGACAACGTGGGACAACGTGGGACAACGTGGGAAACCATGGAACAACGTGGGACAACGTGGGACACCGTTGGACATCGTTGGACAACGTGGGACAACGTGGGACAACGTGGGACAACGTGGGACAACGTGGGACAACGTGGGACACCGTTGGACACCGTGGGACACCGTTGGACACCGTTGGACATCGTTGGACACCGTGGGACAACGCGGGACAACGTGGGACAACGTGGGACAACGTGGGACAACGTGGGACAACGTGGGACAACGTGGGACAACGTGGGACACCGTTGGACAACGTGGGACACCGTTGGACATCGTTGGACACCGTGGGACACCGTTGGACACCGTTGGACACCGTTGGACACCGTTGGACATCGTTGGACACCGTGGGACAACGTGGGACAACGTGGGACAACGTGGGAAACCATGGAACAACGTGGGACAACGTGGGACACCGTTGGACATCGTTGGACATCGTTGGACACCGTGGGACAACGTGGGACAACGTGGGACAACGTGGGACAACGTCGGACAACGTGGGACAACGTGGGACATCGTGGGACAACGTGGGGCAACGTGGGACAACGTGGGACAACGTGGGACAACGTGGGACACCGTTGGACACCGTGGGACACCGTTGGACACCGTTGGACATCGTTGGACACCGTGGGACAACGTGGGACAACGTGGGACAACGTGGGACAACGTGGGACATCGTGGGACAACGTGGGACAACGTGGGACAACGTGGGACAACGTGGGACATCGTGGGACAACGTGGGACAACGTGGGACAACGTGGGACATCGTGGGACAACGTGGGACAACGTGGGACAACGTGGGACAACGTGGGACAACGTGGGACAACGTGGGACACCGTTGGACACCGTGGGACACCGTTGGACACCGTTGGACATCGTTGGACACCGTGGGACAACGTGGGACAACGTGGGACAACGTGGGACAACGTGGGACAACGTGGGACAACGTGGGACAACGTGGGACAACGTGGGACAACGTGGGACAACGTGGGACAACGTGGGACACCGTTGGACAACGTGGGACACCGTTGGACATCGTTGAACACCGTGGGACAACGTGGGACAACGTGGGACCACGTGGGACAACGTGGGACAACGTGGGACAACGTGGGACAACGTGGGACAACGTGGGACAACGTGGGACAACGTGGGACATCGTGGGACAACGTGGGACAACGTGGGACACCGTTGGACACCGTGGGACACCGTTGGACACCGTTGGACATCGTTGGACACCGTGGGACAACGTGGGACAACGTGGGACAACGTGGGACAACGTGGGACAACGTGGGACAACGTGGGACAACGTGGGACAACGTGGGACAACGTGGGACAACGTGGGACAACGTGGGACACCGTTGGACAACGTGGGACACCGTTGGACATCGTTGAACACCGTGGGACAACGTGGGACATCGTGGGACAACGTGGGACAACGTGGGACACCGTTGGACATCGTTGGACACCGTGGGACACCGTGGGACAACGTGGGACAACGTGGGACAACGTGGGACAACGTGGGACAACGTGGGAAACCATGGAACAACGTGGGACAACGTGGGACACCGTTGGACATCGTGGGACACCGTTGGACACCGTTGGACATCGTTGGACACCGTGGGACAACGCGGGACAACGTGGGACAACGTGGGACAACGTGGGACAACGTGGGACAACGTGGGACAACGTGGGACAACGTGGGACAACGTGGGACAACGTGGGACACCGTTGGACAACGTGGGACACCGTTGGACATCGTTGGACACCGTGGGACACCGTTGGACACCGTTGGACACCGTTGGACACCGTTGGACATCGTTGGACACCGTGGGACAACGTGGGACAACGTGGGACAACGTGGGAAACCATGGAACAACGTGGGACAACGTGGGACACCGTTGGACATCGTTGGACATCGTTGGACACCGTGGGACAACGTGGGACAACGTGGGACAACGTGGGACAACGTCGGACAACGTGGGACAACGTGGGACATCGTGGGACAACGTGGGGCAACGTGGGACAACGTGGGACAACGTGGGACAACGTGGGACAGCGTTGGACACCGTGGGACACCGTTGGACACCGTTGGACATCGTTGGACACCGTGGGACAACGTGGGACAACGTGGGACAACGTGGGACAACGTGGGACATCGTGGGACAACGTGGGACAACGTGGGACAACGTGGGACATCGTGGGACAACGTGGGACAACGTGGGACAACGTGGGACATCGTGGGACAACGTGGGACAACGTGGGACAACGTGGGACAACGTGGGACAACGTGGGACACCGTTGGACACCGTTGGACACCGTTGGACACCGTTGGACATCGTTGGACACCGTGGGACAACGTGGGACAACATGGGACAACGTGGGAAACCATGGAACAACGTGGGACAACGTGGGACACCGTTGGACATCGTTGGACATCGTTGGACACCGTGGGACAACGTGGGACAACGTGGGACAACGTGGGACAACGTCGGACAACGTGGGACAACGTGGGACAACGTGGGACAACGTGGGACAACGTGGGACAACGTGGGACAACGTGGGACAACGTCGGACAACGTGGGACATCGTGGGACAACGTGGGACAACGTGGGACAACGTGGGACAACGTGGGACAACGTGGGACACCGTTGGACACCGTGGGACACCGTTGGACACCGTTGGACATCGTTGGACACCGTGGGACAACGTGGGACAACGTGGGACAACGTGGGACAACGTGGGACATCGTGGGACAACGTGGGACAACGTGGGACAACGTGGGACAACGTGGGACAACGTGGGACAACGTGGGACAACGTGGGACAACGTGGGACAACGTGGGACAACGTGGGACAACGTGGGACAACGTGGGACAACGTGGGACAACGTGGGACATCGTGGGACAACGTGGGACAACGTGGGACAACGTGGGACAACGTGGGACAACGTGGGACAACGTGGGACAACGTGGGGCAACGTGGGACAACGTGGGACAACGTGGGACAACGTGGGACAACGTGGGACAACGTGGGACAACGTGGGACACCGTTGGACATCGTTGGACACCGTGGGACAACGTGGGACAACGTGGGACAACGTGGGAAACCATGGAACAACGTGGGACAACGTGGGACACCGTTGGACATCGTTGGACAACGTTGGACAACGTGGGACAACGTGGGACATCGTTGGACACCGTGGGACAACGTGGGACAACGTGGGACCACGTGGGACAACGTGGGACAACGTGGGACAACGTGGGACAACTTGGGACAACGTGGGACAACGTGGGACAACGTGGGACATCGTGGGACAACGTGGGACAACGTGGGACAACGTGGGACAACGTGGGGCAACGTGGGACACCGTTGGACATCGTTGGACACCGTGGGACACCGTGGGACAACGTGGGACAACGTGGGACAACGTGGGACAACGTGGGACAACGTGGGAAACCATGGAACAACGTGGGACAACGTGGGACACCGTTGGACATCGTTGGACATCGTTGGACACCGTTGGACATCGTTGGACACCGTTGGACATCGTTGGACATCGTTGGACATCGTGGGACACCGTTGGACATCGTTGGACATCGTTGGACACCGTTGGACATCGTTGGACATCGTTGGACATCGTTGGACACCGTTGGACACCGTTGGACACCGTTGGACATCGTTGGACACCGTGGGACAACGTGGGACAACGTGGGACAACGTGGGACAACGTGGGACAACGTGGGACAACGTGGGACATCGTGGGACAACGTGGGACAACGTGGGACAACGTGGCACAACGTGGGACAACGTGGGACACCGTTGGACACCGTGGGACACCGTTGGACACCGTTGGACATCGTTGGACACCGTGGGACAACGTGGGACAACGTGGGACAACGTGGGACAACGTGGGACATCGTGGGACAACGTGGGACAACGTGGGACAACGTGGGACAACGTGGGACATCGTGGGACAACGTGGGACAACGTGGGACAACGTGGGACATCGTGGGACAACGTGGGACAACGTGGGACAACGTGGGACAAAGTGGGACAACGTGGGACACCGTTGGACACCGTTGGACACCGTTGGACACCGTTGGACATCGTTGGACACCGTGGGACAACGTGGGACAACGTGGGACAACGTGGGAAACCATGGAACAACGTGGGACAACGTGGGACACCGTTGGACATCGTTGGACATCGTTGGACACCGTGGGACAACGTGGGACAACGTGGGACAACGTGGGACAACGTCGGACAACGTGGGACAACGTGGGACAACGTGGGACACCGTTGGACATCGTTGGACATCGTTGGACACCGTGGGACAACGTGGGACAACGTGGGACAACGTGGGACAACGTCGGACAACGTGGGACAACGTGGGACAACGTGGGACAACGTGGGACAACGTGGGACAACGTGGGACAACGTGGGACAACGTGGGACAACGTGGGACAACGTGGGACATCGTGGGACAACGTGGGACAACGTGGACAACGTGGGACAACGTGGGACAACGTGGGACAACGTGGGACAACGTGGGACAACGTGGGACATCGTGGGACAACGTGGGACAACGTGGGACAACGTGGGACAACGTGGGACAACGTGGGACAACGTGGGACAACGTGGGACAACGTGGGACACCGTTGGACATCGTTGGACAACGTGGGACAACGTGGGACAACGTGGGACAACGTGGGACAACGTGGGACAACGTGGGACACCGTTGGACACCGTTGGACATCGTTGGACAACGTGGGACAACGTGGGACAACGTGGGACAACGTGGGACAACGTGGGACAACGTGGGACAACGTTGGACACCGTTGGACACCGTTGGACATCGTTGGACACCGTGGGACAACGTGGGACAACGTGGGACAACGTGGGACAACGTGGGACAACGTGGGACAACGTGGGACATCGTGGGACAACGTGGGACAACGTGGGACAACGTGGGACAACGTGGGACAACGTGGGACAACGTGGGACAACGTGGGACATCGTGGGACAACGTGGGACAACGTGGGACAACGTGGGACAACGTGGGACAACGTGGGACACCGTTGGACACCGTGGACAACGTGGGACAACGTGGGACAACGTGGGACAACGTGGGACAACGTGGGACAACGTGGGACACCGTTGGACACCGTGGGACACCGTTGGACACCGTTGGACATCGTTGGACACCGTGGGACAACGCGGGACAACGTGGGACAACGTGGGACAACGTGGGACAACGTGGGACAACGTGGGACAACGTGGGACAACGTGGGACAACGTGGGACAACGTGGGACACCGTTGGACAACGTGGGACACGTTGGACATCGTTGGACACCGTGGGACACCGTTGGACACCGTTGGACACCGTTGGACACCGTTGGACATCGTTGGACACCGTGGGACAACGTGGGACAACGTGGGACAACGTGGGAAACCATGGAACAACGTGGGACAACGTGGGACACCGTTGGACATCGTTGGACATCGTTGGACACCGTGGGACAACGTGGGACAACGTGGGACAACGTGGGACAACGTCGGACAACGTGGGACAACGTGGGACATCGTGGGACAACGTGGGGCAACGTGGGACAACGTGGGACAACGTGGGACAACGTGGGACACCGTTGGACACCGTGGGACACCGTTGGACACCGTTGGACATCGTTGGACACCGTGGGACAACGTGGGACAACGTGGGACAACGTGGGACAACGTGGGACATCGTGGGACAACGTGGGACAACGTGGGACAACGTGGGACAACGTGGGACATCGTGGGACAACGTGGGACAACGTGGGACAACGTGGGACATCGTGGGACAACGTGGGACAACGTGGGACAACGTGGGACAACGTGGGACAACGTGGGACACCGTTGGACACCGTTGGACACCGTTGGACACCGTTGGACATCGTTGGACACCGTGGGACAACGTGGGACAACATGGGACAACGTGGGAAACCATGGAACAACGTGGGACAACGTGGGACACCGTTGGACATCGTTGGACATCGTTGGACACCGTGGGACAACGTGGGACAACGTGGGACAACGTGGGACAACGTCGGACAACGTGGGACAACGTGGGACAACGTGGGACAACGTGGGACAACGTGGGACAACGTGGGACAACGTGGGACAACGTCGGACAACGTGGGACATCGTGGGACAACGTGGGACAACGTGGGACAACGTGGGACAACGTGGGACAACGTGGGACACCGTTGGACACCGTGGGACACCGTTGGACACCGTTGGACATCGTTGGACACCGTGGGACAACGTGGGACAACGTGGGACAACGTGGGACAACGTGGGACATCGTGGGACAACGTGGGACAACGTGGGACAACGTGGGACAACGTGGGACAACGTGGGACAACGTGGGACAACGTGGGACAACGTGGGACAACGTGGGACAACGTGGGACAACGTGGGACAACGTGGGACAACGTGGGACAACGTGGGACATCGTGGGACAACGTGGGACAACGTGGGACAACGTGGGACAACGTGGGACAACGTGGGACAACGTGGGACAACGTGGGGCAACGTGGGACAACGTGGGACAACGTGGGACAACGTGGGACAACGTGGGACAACGTGGGACAACGTGGGACACCGTTGGACATCGTTGGACACCGTGGGACAACGTGGGACAACGTGGGACAACGTGGGAAACCATGGAACAACGTGGGACAACGTGGGACACCGTTGGACATCGTTGGACATCGTTGGACACCGTTGGACATCGTTGGACACCGTTGGACATCGTTGGACATCGTTGGACATCGTGGGACACCGTTGGACATCGTTGGACATCGTTGGACACCGTTGGACATCGTTGGACATCGTGGGACATCGTTGGACACCGTTGGACACCGTTGGACACCGTTGGACATCGTTGGACACCGTGGGACAACGTGGGACAACGTGGGACAACGTGGGACAACGTGGGACAACGTGGGACAACGTGGGACATCGTGGGACAACGTGGGACAACGTGGGACAACGTGGGACAACGTGGGACAACGTGGGACACCGTTGGACACCGTGGGACACCGTTGGACACCGTTGGACATCGTTGGACACCGTGGGACAACGTGGGACAACGTGGGACAACGTGGGACAACGTGGGACATCGTGGGACAACGTGGGACAACGTGGGACAACGTGGGACAACGTGGGACATCGTGGGACAACGTGGGACAACGTGGGACAACGTGGGACATCGTGGGACAACGTGGGACAACGTGGGACAACGTGGGACAAAGTGGGACAACGTGGGACACCGTTGGACACCGTTGGACACCGTTGGACACCGTTGGACATCGTTGGACACCGTGGGACAACGTGGGACAACGTGGGACAACGTGGGAAACCATGGAACAACGTGGGACAACGTGGGACACCGTTGGACATCGTTGGACATCGTTGGACACCGTGGGACAACGTGGGACAACGTGGGACAACGTGGGACAACGTCGGACAACGTGGGACAACGTGGGACATCGTGGGACAACGTGGGACAACGTGGGACAACGTGGGACAACGTGGGACAACGTGGGACACCGTTGGACACCGTGGGACACCGTTGGACACCGTTGGACATCGTTGGACACCGTGGGACAACGTGGGACAACGTGGGACAACGTGGGACAACGTGGGACATCGTGGGACAACGTGGGACAACGTGGGACAACGTGGGACAACGTGGGACATCGTGGGACAACGTGGGACAACGTGGGACAACGTGGGACATCGTGGGACAACGTGGGACAACGTGGGACAACGTGGGACAACGTGGGACATCGTGGCACAACGTGGGACAACGTGGGACAACGTGGGACATCGTGGGACAACGTGGGAAACCATGAACAACGTGGGACAACGTGGGACACCGTTGGACATCGTTGGACATCGTTGGACACCGTGGGACAACGTGGGACAACGTGGGACAACGTGGGACAACGTCGGACAACGTGGGACAACGTGGGACAACGTGGGACAACGTGGGACAACGTGGGACACCGTTGGACACCGTTGGACATCGTTGGACAACGTGGGACAACGTGGGACAACGTGGGACAACGTGGGACAACGTGGGACAACGTTGGACACCGTTGGACACCGTTGGACATCGTTGGACACCGTGGGACAACGTGGGACAACGTGGGACAACGTGGGACAACGTGGGACAACGTGGGACAACGTGGGACATCGTGGGACAACGTGGGACAACGTGGGACAACGTGGGACAACGTGGGACAACGTGGGACAACGTGGGACAACGTGGGACATCGTGGGACAACGTGGGACAACGTGGGACAACGTGGGACAACGTGGGACAACGTGGGACACCGTTGGACACCGTGGGACACCGTTGGACACCGTTGGACATCGTTGGACACCGTGGGACAACGTGGGACAACGTGGGACAACGTGGGACATCGTGGGACAACGTGGGACAACGTGGGACAAACGTGGGACAACGTGGGACATCGTGGGACAACGTGGGACAACGTGGGACAACGTGGGACAACGTGGGACATCGTGGGACAACGTGGGACAACGTGGGACAACGTGGGCCAACGTGGGACAACGTGGGACACCGTTGGACATCGTTGGACACCGTGGGACAACGTGGGACAACGTGGGACAACGTGGGACACCGTTGGACACCGTTGGACACCGTTGGACACCGTTGGACATCGTTGGACACCGTGGGACAACGTGGGACAACGTGGGACAACGTGGGAAACCATGGAACAACGTGGGACAACGTGGGACACCGTTGGACATCGTTGGACAACGTGGGACAACGTGGGACAACGTGGGACAACGTGGGACAACGTGGGACAACGTGGGACATCGTGGGACAACGTGGGACAACGTGGGACAACGTGGGACAACGTGGGACATCGTTGGACACCGTGGGACAACGTGGGACAACGTGGGACAACGTGGGACAACGTGGGACAACGTGGGACATCGTGGGACAACGTGGGACAACGTGGGACAACGTGGGACACCGCTGGACAACGTGGGACACCGTTGGACATCGTTGGACACCGTGGGACAACGTGGGACAACGTGGGACCACGTGGGACAACGTGGGACAAACGTGGGACAACGTGGGACAACGTGGGACAACGTGGGACAACGTGGGACAACGTGGGACATCGTGGGACAACGTGGGACAACGTGGGACACCGTTGGACATCGTTGGACACCGTGGGACACCGTGGGACAACGTGGGACAAAGTGGGACAACGTGGGACAACGTGGGACAACGTGGGAAACCATGGAACAACGTGGGACAACGTGGGACACCGTTGGACATCGTTGGACAACGTGGGACAACGTGGGACAACGTGGGACAACGTGGGACAACGTGGGACAACGTGGGACACCGTTGGACACCGTGGGACACCGTTGGACACCGTTGGACATCGTTGGACACCGTGGGACAACGCGGGACAACGTGGGACAACGTGGGACAACGTGGGACAACGTGGGACAACGTGGGACAACGTGGGACAACGTGGGACACCGTTGGACAACGTGGGACACCGTTGGACATCGTTGGACACCGTGGGACACCGTTGGACACCGTTGGACACCGTTGGACACCGTTGGACATCGTTGGACACCGTGGGACAACGTGGGACAACGTGGGACAACGTGGGAAACCATGGAACAACGTGGGACAACGTGGGACACCGTTGGACATCGTTGGACATCGTTGGACACCGTGGGACAACGTGGGACAACGTGGGACAACGTGGGACAACGTCGGACAACGTGGGACAACGTGGGACATCGTGGGACAACGTGGGGCAACGTGGGACAACGTGGGACAACGTGGGACAACGTGGGACACCGTTGGACACCGTGGGACACCGTTGGACACCGTTGGACATCGTTGGACACCGTGGGACAACGTGGGACAACGTGGGACAACGTGGGACAACGTGGGACATCGTGGGACAACGTGGGACAACGTGGGACAACGTGGGACAACGTGGGACATCGTGGGACAACGTGGGACAACGTGGGACAACGTGGGACATCGTGGGACAACGTGGGACAACGTGGGACAACGTGGGACAACGTGGGACAACGTGGGACAACGTGGGACACCGTTGGACACCGTGGGACACCGTTGGACACCGTTGGACATCGTTGGACACCGTGGGACAACGTGGGACAACGTGGGACAACGTGGGACAACGTGGGACAACGTGGGACAACGTGGGACAACGTGGGACAACGTGGGACAACGTGGGACAACGTGGGACAACGTGGGACATCGTGGGACAACGTGGACAACGTGGGACAACGTGGGACAACGTGGGACACCGTTGGACAACGTGGGACACCGTTGGACATCGTTGAACACCGTGGGACAACGTGGGACAACGTGGGACCACGTGGGACAACGTGGGACAACGTGGGACAACGTGGGACAACGTGGGACAACGTGGGACAACGTGGGACATCGTGGGACAACGTGGGACAACGTGGGACACCGTTGGACATCGTTGGACACCGTGGGACACCGTGGGACAACGTGGGACAACGTGGGACAACGTGGGACAACGTGGGACAACGTGGGACAACGTGGGACAACGTGGGACAACGTGGGACAACGTGGGACAACGTGGGACAACGTGGGACAACGTGGGACACCGTTGGACACCGTGGGACACCGTTGGACACCGTTGGACATCGTTGGACACCGTGGGACAACGTGGGGACAACGTGGGACAACGTGGGACACCGTTGGACAACGTGGGACACCGTTGGACATCGTTGAACACCGTGGGACAACGTGGGAC
>NW_025963767.1:0-23304 GCF_910591885.1 Bombus terrestris
CCAAAGACCACAAACTTACCGACGAAATGAAATACTGCTCTGACAACCAACTAGAAAAAAGTCAACAATCTATCAACTGCATAGACGCCGATACCAAAGATATTTGCCGTGGCTGTGATTCCGATCAGACTGACCCCAACAACGTAAACTACATATCTGAGCGTGACAAAATAGGCTACAACGTAGTTTATAGGTGTCGTAACCCTGATTTTGCTGAAGCACTCGGCGATATGGCACAGGACTACATTACCACTGCAGCGGACTCGGTAGCCGATACCGTCAAAACAGGAGGCAATTTGATCAAATACATTATCTATGCATTAATAGGCGCCATAGGAGTAGGATTACTTTTTTATATAATTCGCAAATTCCAGCCCAGTAGCAGTTCTGAACGACCTGTATATGTAGATTCTGAACGACAACGTCTGCTTTAACGGCTACTTTATTAGCATTTCGGCTACTTTATTAGCATTTTTATTAGATGTACGTCAATAAACAACACAGCACTTACAGATTTCATTGTATTTTTTTTATTGCATCAAAATACTAGATTACATACATATAAAATTACATTTTTTCACATTGATATACAAAGGTTTAATATGATTTTTTGGTATACACTACATTACATATATTTGGTATTTTACTCTACATATTTGGTATACTCCTAGATAGTATCTATAGGACCCATATTGGATATTTATTGCTTTTTGACACCACCACCAACCATCACCGCTGTAGGTTACGATATTTACGAAAAAATTACACGACAACAAATAAACAACATGACCAATATAGCTGACAACAACACAAACAAATTCAAATAGTATTTAAGATCGGTTAAAAATACGTCATTCGCAACAGTAGCCATTTTATCCGAATGCTCCCAAAGACTCTCTACACCAAATGATTAACAACAGGATTAATTCGTCTTCCCGGAGATTACCATTAAAATTTAAATTATTCTTAACACACAACCCAACGTATACGTACACCATACAAATAGAGTCTCTACCTCCCATACACTACACTAACTATATGGAATGCACAAATCGATTGTACTCCCGTCCCAACGATGCATATGTGGTTGGACCATTCAGTTAAACGAACGTTCCTCTAAACGCACATAATACATATTACCTTGACAAAATGGTTGCAGATGAGCGCGAA
The DNA here is from genome assembly GCF_910591885.1 of Bombus terrestris. NCBI lineage: Eukaryota > Metazoa > Arthropoda > Insecta > Hymenoptera > Apidae > Bombus > Bombus terrestris. The sequence goes on from NW_025963767.1 coordinate 1,171, forward strand.
CTGCCTCTTGAATAGATTTAAAGCTTTTTTTATGATTCGAACACCAATTACGTACAAAATCCATAACCTCCTTCGATGTCTTTGGTTGCAAAACATCCGGCACAATGATACAAGTATTCAAAAACGAAAAAAATGGCGAATAGCTCATCATATACGTAAATAATAGACCACGGGACTTGTCTGTCATCGCCTGGGAAGTGGGCATGCTTTCACGATAGTAGTACAAACGCTTCAGCAGCACATGGCTTATTTGCACCATACCCTTGATTAGGCCCGGGGAGTTTGTATCATGGTTAGGATAACAAGATGTCATTATTTGAGAGATGAGATATTTGGTACATTCATTGAACAACTGCCCAGAGCTCTGTGCAGATGTACGATGAATATTTTCCTTCAAGTCACAGAACGTATGGTCGACTTGGAACAACGACAATCGCTTGAACCATCCAGCATCGGGTATCGAGGGACCCACGCAATCATTGCAAGTAATTATCATTTTGGCGACAATCAAGTAATCTTCAATGCCACGGCCGAAAATCTCGCGATTCGATACGGTGCCAATATTGACGTCCAGTTTCATTTCGGAAGGACGCATTATGGCTGGCGGTTCATCCAAATTGCACAGGAAATTAGTTCCAATTATTTTGCTGTTGGGATTGAAATCCGCCGACGTATCCATGTAATGTTTGATGTTCAAACGAATTTTGTCAGTCGAATAGAAGGTCTTTTGCATGTTGTTGACGAAAATGTTTTTGCCACCATTGGACTTGCCAAAGAACATGTACATTTTTTTGAGGTAATTACCACCGTACTCTAAGCTAGCAATCAGCTTGGTGAGCTCTATAAACGTATCATGATCATAGTTGGCAAACAATATCAAATAGCTGAATGCCATATAGATGTTATTTTTTTCAGTAGGAGTGACATTTAGTTGATCGCCTTTAAAGGCCAAATCTTCTCTACCAATTGGCAAAAATGGGGGTACTTCATTTGCATCTTCAATCAACAAAGTTGAATAATTTAATGTCACAGATTCACAATACTCTTGAAATATGCGAGCATGGTCTTCTGGCTGACCATGAATATAGCCAATATGGAAATATTTAAGAATGCAATTATTGAAGCAGGTATACACCTCCATACGGTACTTGGCTATTTTTTGCATTAATGGACAATCTCTATACCTATGCACATCTCCCATGCGTATCAACCAGGAAAAAATAATGATACACAGCTTGAGGAAATCAGAAGGCATAGCTTCAAAGTCGATTTCCTCAGGCAAGTCAAAATCAAAAGTACCGAAATTCATGTATTCCGCAAACAGCGATTGATTTAGTTTTTTTTTGTGAGGTTCATCCGTGTATTTTTTAATTAACGACAGACTACCCAAACTCGACAAATTATCAAAAGACGGATAGATGACATTACTCCACGTGGCGCGTCGTTTAGACAAAAGGTTTTGTATACGCTGAAAAAAGATGGGATTCGTACCTTCTGCATTTAATTCTGGAAGTTTTTCATTTTCCACATCCATGTTTTCGGTAGTGGGGTCGGAGGTGGCTGTATCTGTGGCTGGGTTTGTTGTTTCGTGAAATTTAATACGGTTGCCACTTAGGTTTTGCGTTTTGCCTATGCCTTGGTACTGATTTTCGCTATGTCCAAACATAGACAGTATAAAATGCATCGGATCACTACGAATGTAGTTGGTGGCATTCAGAGTTATCATTAACGATAGAAAATTGTTCCACAAGACACCAAAGGGTGTACGTACGCTAGTGAGGGCTTTTAGTTCGGAGAGTAGCTCAGCTGGCCAAGCCATGTTGTACGCTACAGTCAGGTCAGATATCAATATATTGACATTGGGTACGACTGCCTTGAAACTCGACTGCAAGTGATAAAACTTTACCGGCACCGAGACATTAGTCACCGGCGACAACAACATCAATCCAATTGTATTAGTACGCATCAAACGTATAAAATGACGAGCCTTAAAAAAAATATCCTTAAAAAACCGATACATGCTCTGCGTCGGATACATAAACCGTTTGTCCTGACCAAAATAATTATCATAATTGCGATACACCCGCATATTTAAAAAAGGACCTGGATTCTCAAACACATTAATTGACGGATGAAACACTCCATGTGACGAATAATACGAAAAACAACCTACACTAGCATTCACAGCTACCGGCAAAATAAACGAACCTACACCCTCCAAAAATGCCAATTCAACATCAGCTTCTTTCTCATCGCACAATACCCGGTAGCTACCATTGAAATACATTATTTTGTCACCGACCGTACAGCAGTTCAAGATCTGAGTCATCATGTACTCAAAGAAGCGATCACTTTTGGTAGCAATTGAGGCTGCCCTTAGTTTGTTATGAATGGTAATAAACATATCTGCTGGTTTAGTTCCCAGGCGAAAGCCCCAAGCTGCATAAAATAATTCACAGCCCGAATACGAATTAATTAACATATTTTCCACAAAATCATCAGAATAACTTAATAGGGCAATTAAAACTTTTATGCCTTTTCGTAATGCAGTATGCGTCTGGATCGAAGGCCATGTGATATTGGAATCGACAGAGTTTGGTCGGCGATAGCCACACAATAGAATTAAAAGTACTTTAATTATCAGTTTTACTGGTTTAGTGCAATTTTTAGCGAAATATGATAACAGAGCAACTGTATAATTCTTAAGTAGTGCATTTTGCACCAGGTCTTTAAATTGATCGTATAGTTCAGAGCTGATAGGCAAAAATTGCTCAGAGAATATATTAACAGTGCTGAGGATCTCTCGCTTGGGAGCTGACTTCCCACGGCCTCGACCTCTGCCGCCACGGCCACCTCCGCGTCGAGATGGAGGTGGTGCCGGCTGTGGTGGTGCATCGTCATCAAAAACGGTACGAGCAGGTGCCATTCCCCCATTCATGCTATTAGTGAAATTGCCGCAATTGCAACACTCTTGGCTGATATCAATGCCCAGACCAATGGCCGAATATATAACACTATACGGCGAACACGACTTGAAGACCTCCGTGAGAATATTTTCTAGGTCATTGTCGGCATACTGACTTTCGCGCAAGGTTTTCTTGAGTAGGACCATTTCGGCCTCAGTGATACCAATGTATTCGTCAATGACGGTTGCTTCGGCCGGCATATCCATGCATGTGGGATTGACGTTTTTTCTGAGGTTTAAAAAAACATCGGGAAAATCAAGGTCCATTTCCATGGATGTCTCGTGATACTCGGGTTGATCTTGAGAGTCTGAATCGTCGTTGTCAGTGAATATTGGGTGATAATTGGAATGTTTTAGAGGGATTATTTGTTGGTAGTATTCTTCGATGCGACTTAGAGATACTACCGAATCGGCTATAGTGGACGATGGTGGTGTCATAAACTGATTGATATCGGATACAGTTATGGTAGCTGTAGAGCTATTTGAATTTAGAAATTTTAATTTGGAAAAATGAAAAGTAGCCGTAAGATAGGAATACGTAGATGTAGACTGTTCGGGATTATGATGTATACCTTGAGATAGAGCGTACGATACCTCGGATTCCTTGACGGGGCCGTTCATTAGAGCTAGCGTAAAGACATCATCGGCTGTGCGTTTGCGGCGTTTGGCCGGTGGACCATCTTGAAAGTCCTGCATTGACAGAAACTCTTCTAGATCTTGAATGGGTTTCACGTAGAAATGGGATTTATTTTGGCTCCAAGCATCCACATACGATATCTAGAAATAGGATTAACATATAGTTGAATACATACGATATACCTAGTAGTATATAGTTACCTTGCGATACAGCTCATAATTAGGCAGGATAGGTTGCAGGTTGTTGTCATAGAATCTATCGTACATCCGACACAGAGGCAGGATACCATTTAGCGTAACATCAATGCTATGCGTATGGAGTTCCTCATTTAGCGTTAGCAGCTCATTGAATATTAGTTTTTTGAGCACAATGTCCAGATTGGTTTGGAAATAGATATGCATGCCACAAAACGGAGCTGACGACTTGGTAGCTACGATCATGTCGATCGGGACATGTCGAAATAGCTTGTCCACCTTTTGTTTGAGCAGATTGATTACTCGTTTTCCGTTTTTCTTGGCATCCGCAAAATGATTGGCAGCAATTAGTCCAGTTTGGCAGGTACTGGGCTGGTCTTTAGTGTGGCACAGAACACAGTCCACATCAATAAAGAATTTCGTAAATGGCAACGGATCACACACTGCCAAAGACGCTATCAACGTTTTGTTCTCTTCGATGGCAATATCGTTGGCCATCATCAAAAATCGAAAAATAATATCATAATCTGCCAAACTGCATTGCATACTAAACTTTTGTTGTATGGACACTATACGTAAGATTTTGCACGAATCGACGCTGTATTTCTGCAGTAAACTGCGAATGGTTTCGTCAATGCATTCATCGAGACAGATTATTGATCGCAGCGTATTTTTTATGTGATCTTGATTTTTGGTACTTTCTAGTTGGCACTTTAACACATAATACTCATTCTGTAAGTGTGCCATTATGCACAGCTAGTGAGACACTACTACTGGACGCCCAAACACACTCTAAGCTAATGAATCAAAATTTTAAATAATTATACTGGTACGGGGCTGTTGTTTGAACCGATTCTACGGACAGATGCTAGAACACTGTTTGCAGGTCTAACCAAACTGTTAGTATTTATACGGGGTGCGGGTGTTATCGGACTTGCAGTTGGCGGGCGTAATGCCGGGGGTCTGATTGTGTTCTGACGACGGCTACTGCTAGTGGTGGTAGTCGACGTTTTCGAACTATTGCGTTCTACATAATTTTCAAAGAATATATAGCATGTCAGAAATAGTATGCCAAACACAGATAACAAATACGAGAAATGTATGAGCAAACTGCGGCCGTACACATCGTAAAGAAAACGAATATAAAGATTTTCTTGATTTTCCATGCTTGTGATATGTTTTAAATTTATAAACTTACTCTAAATCAATGCGCCTGCCACACGTAAACCGTGCACTACACAACACACTAAATAGGTCAGCTACCTGCCATTTAGCTGGCATTTGGTGGGTCAATACCTATCGCCACTATACCTACCTATAGCCATCTATACCTACCTATCGCCATCTATACCTACCTATCTATACCTACCTATCTATATCTATATCTACATCTATAGTCTATACCCTTTATTTTTTGGAAACAATGTATTAACTGTCGTACTATTATTTGAGTTGAGTTTGTTCAAGTATATTTAGCTCAAACTATCTATCTATACCTACAGAACAAATAAATTCCCGATTCATAAGCCATAAAAAAAACTAAATAAATTTCAAGCAACAAAGTGTATTTGCCGCCGCCACTGCCATGTCGTCGCAGTCATCATCACGTTGTCCGTACCTATATACTTTCAACATTCGCACCCCTACATTCAGTAGATATGAGCCATAGCAGCTACACATACCCAAGCATTCCCCATCTATCTATACTGCTCGCTCTGTACTCTGTGCGACTCTGTGCGACTCTGTGCGCTTGTCATGCACAGTACATAAGCTATACACAATCCCCACTATAACCACTACCATACCTACCATACTGACCTACACATTCAATACTCAACCCATACTGCCAATATGCCCGATTCCAATACACCGACTCCGATTCCGACTCGAGCTGCTATGGCCTCAGCGCTATGGCATGCCGACTGTCTGAGCTTTGCCAGCAGCACAGCACCACCACCAAAGCACCATCAGCACAATCAGCAGCACTGTCCTCACACTCCGGGCCGACCCCCTTTTCAAATAGTTCCCGCTCCGCCTTCACAAGTGGTCGACATTTGTTTCCGATCCAATCCATAGACTCTATATCAAAACTAAGACTACCTCCTGCCTGCCATACATTCAACTTTTCTCCACCACACACTAGCAATACCCCTGATGACGCCGGTTTTGTCAATGTATGTGTGAGAAATTTGATTTTATTGTAGTATTAGTGAGAAAATATATTATCGTTGTATGTGTGAGAACCTATAGATGGCCATAGAGGCACTAAAAGCACCAATACACTACCACAGTAAGCACGTGTTGGAACCAACAGCAACCCAAACCTTGATATACCTGCTGCTATAGCCATGGGTATATATTTTCATACGTGCTGCGACGACGAGCTGCGATAGAAAGAGATATTTTCATACCATACCTGAACAACGGCAAAAATAACGAACGTTGGACGTTTGAATTTCTTCGGTATAGGGTGTAGTATAATATAGCTACAGTATAGGGTATAGTATAGCTACAGTATAGGGTACAGTATAGCTACAGTATAGCTACAGTATAGGGTACAGTATAGGGCTAGCGTCGGCAGATATCTATGCCAAGTGCAGCTACGCCAATGATACACTACACGACGACGGCGACGACCGACGGTTGGCAATAATAATTAGGGTATACTATATGCATATGCACTACATATACAGCACAACTACGTATTGTAGATTGTAAATACTTTAGATTGCAGGTACTTTAGATTTCTACGTATTACGCGACGTCCAACGGCACCGACAGTTTGCCTCTCGACCACACCGCCTATCAACACTCGCGGTCGTCATCATTGCGAGCAATACTTTGGCGCGCTCAGCACAAACTGATATCCCATGATTCAGATCACAAATATCAAATCCAAATTCATATGCCCATACGCCCCTCGTACTGCTACCTCCGACGGTTGCGATGCTACCCATCAACATGCGACCGACCGACACTATCCAAATACAACAACAATACACCCTAAACTACACTATCAAATTTATTATTACAGAGAATTCTCTCATGCGCTGTCGGATTAACCAATACACATCAGCAGCCAGCAACAGAGCAAAGATCGTTGTATCAAACTCTACGTTGATCATATAGAAACGTTTTGTAGAGTATAGTTCAGTATAGTATCATTTTTAATAAGTCATCAGCGAAGCTATTCTGGTTGTTTTGTACGTAGTCATAGAGTTTGGTACGGTTATAGTGTTTTGTTTTTGTGGTTTAGAGATTTTGGGCGCTTGCAAAAAAAAGACCGGCTGCTACATGTGAGTACATTTTATTCTTGAATAATTAGAATAACTCTGATACATCTGATATAGCAGATATAGCAGATATGTTATAAATAATTGCATTTGGGGTAGACTAACACCATTAGTAGTTAAACTTTTGAACTAATAAGATCTAGCCTAGACACTATACACTATTCCGCTATGAATATTAATCAAATCGCACATCTTGATTCCTGTGTCGAACGTCACAAATTAATGACGGGCACGACACTTATTAATATTCACTATATTGCACGTCAAGTCCATAGGCCTACTAAATTTTTGGTTAAGTATTTTGCGTACAGTCTCAGTACTAAATCTCAGTCAGATGATGTTAACAAATTTTATTCGTTGCGAGGAGCATATGGTAGCTTTTTGCTTCGCAGTATTTTGAATAAATTTTTAATTGACTATGTACTGTGTACAAACTGTGCGGCCACGCATACAATGTTATACTCGAGTGTAGATAATACAATAATCTACAAAGTATGCACCTTATGCAAATACCTTGGAGCCATAAAACCTAGCAATACCAAATACTACAACTATCTCCGTAAAAAAATTCCCGTTACCTATGTTATTGCATCCCTACCACATCATACCACCAACCATCCAGACCTATCAAAACATCCAGAACTGGCATCCACTACAACTCTACCCCGCACACCGCCACCACCACCATCATATGCCGGCAATGGCTCATCAACGCGATCATCTTTCCGCCGAATGCTTAGATACATCTTACCTCTGGCTGTAATAAAAAAATTTGACCCATCCGCAGTTACAACAGCACCATCACCATCCTTTTCGACGGCATCAACAGCATCATTGTTATCTATGGACAACTACGACGCAACCACAACGGAACCGCCAATTGGTGGTGCCAGAAGATATCCGCGCACATCGTTTCCTATAACTAAATTTTTTCAAGATTTCCTTGAACTATGGCCACCCGCATATCTGCAAGCCAACGACAATAAAATACCACGACAAAGTATAGTACTCTATTCGGACATCCTTCAGATGACATTCATGGCAAATAACATGCTAAACGAGTCCATACACAAAGCTCTATATGATGCTGCAACCGAATTACAGTTATTAAATCTTGTGCCAGCGCTACTTGTTTTTTTACTACCCGATGACATTACTGCAAATCTCCTCAAGCATCGGAATTTGTTAAAAAAATTTACGGACAAAAACTACATAGCTCAATACTATCTACTCAAACAACTCGAAGAATTAATACTCAAGAACATTGTGCATATGAGACCGTTTATCCTGGAAATCTACCAATATCTGTACGAGCTGGATATAGTTACAGAGAGCGTATTCGTACGATGGTACGAAGCACCATTGAAGTCAATTGTTCACTCGAAAGTTATTGAATTGGTTAATATGTTTGACAATCAGATCATGTTCTTCTAATTATAATCTTATGATATGATATCAAATATTCCATATATTATTAGCTTTGTGTCTATCTATCGAAAAATTTATTTTATACGTTTATTGGTCTTTATATCTATCTATTGTTATTATATTTATTTGTTACGTACATCACTTGATAATAAATTTTGCAAACACATTAAAAACTTTGTTATTTGTTCCGTAATTTATTTCATTGAACATGGCTGCTTTAATATAATTAGTGGCTATAAAGCGGCGTAATGGATTTATGACTCGGGTATCGTGCACTTCTGCTGCTGATATATTTACATTTGGTATAGTTGGTAGATTTTTTAGTGGATAGATTTTGTGAGTTTTTAATGACTTTACCGTTACACGCTTGCTGTCGGAAAAATGACGACTCAGCGAGCGCGGCGACGTACTCATATCGCGACAATAGATTTTTAGAATGGCATCGTATCCCTCGTGCGAATTCATAGTGGCATTAATGTTCTTCTGAAAGATTACACTGCGTGCCGTCTTCTGATCCAACTGAAATAGTCCCTGAATTACTTGTACAAGATTTACTATAGACACCATCACAATGTCGGGCAAATATCTACCATATTTTCGGATAAGGGATAGCATGGGTATAGGACTGGTGGTGTCAGTAAACAGCTGCGTCACCAGGGGGCTTCTATCGGGTGACGCAACCAGGGCATAAAATCTTGCGGTGAGCTCTTTGAATCTCACATTGGGGGTCGTTGAGGCGTCGTATATCAGGCCAGCAAGTTCGAAGAACGCTTTTTGTTCGTTGGCTGTGATCAGTATGGCCGGGGTATCGTCCGATTCTTGAGGTATATAAACATCGGCAAACACAATTTCTGGTGCCACTGGATTGTTTGCACTTGCCTGCGTCGCATTGGTCGTATTTGCTGTGGTATTTGCCATAATATCAATCTTATTTAAGTTAATTTACGGTTTTTGCGTTTAAAAACGGGTCGGGTCGCGGGTCAGGTCGCTTTGTTATCGCAAGTATAAATAATAGAAATCTTGTAAGCGTTGCAGTCGAATTCGTCCGACGTACTTAAATTTGGAAAATTGATGGTACGCAATACCAAGTATCAAAAATACAACCAACAAAAACACTAATATCTCGGTGTTCATGTCACAATCTCAATTACAACCAAAATCAATGTCGTCAGGATTAGGGGGTAGATCTTATACAGTGGCTTTGGGTGAGCAAGTTGAATCCCCATCGGAAAGCGTATTGACTATTGCCTTATCAAAAGTAATAAATATATGCGCTTTGAGGATATTCGATACTAAATTCCAACAGCTGCGAAATATCACCCAGATAGCTAGGATGTATAGGGAGTATTTGGATACGGCTTACGGTTCACAGGAGCTACCGTTTGTTGTAGCAACTTATTGTTCCTTTGAACAAATAATCTATCCATATAAAATGGACATTACACATGACGACGATGCTGATTACGGGGGTCAGCCTGGTTACAACAATCAAACGTACGACTCCTATGACCTATGTGTACAGTTTGCCGAGTCGACAGTTCGTCCGAAATTTATCGATTATTTACGGACGGACAACCCCTTGGACCGCATGTTCCCTTCTACCAAATATAATCAAGTATCAGCGACAGACTTTAATGCCATCATGAAAGTAGCAACCGACTATATGTCAGAGTTGTTAACAAACACCCACAATTCTACGATGGCATCTCTGTTTACATCCTCCAGCTATTGCCATTAAGCACAACACTACCCAGCTAGCTATATTCATATATAAATTAAACTACACCAGATTAGTTTCTTCAGTAGATATCCAGTTTTGAAAGTGTAAAGACGTCCCCAGTCCGCCAACTACAGACTATAAACTGTACCTAGATACTATATACCAAATACATCATGGAGTGCACTAAAAATTTAATCAACATCTATCATTTCATCGAAAAGTTATTGGGGGATGACATTCGTTTTCAATCGCATTTTGACCGGAAAGAAGATTGCAGCTACTACAAGTACGTACCTGCCGTCCAACAGCTCCTCGAAAAGGGTGACTATCGATTGTGTCAACTAATCACGTCTGTTTTCGATACCATAATTGGAAATGCTGATTACGAACGTGACATTGATCTGAACTTTATGTTGTTGCAATTAATGAAGAGTTTTGACCACATCAAGAAGCAAACGGACGATTCTTTTGATCAGCAAGCAACTGTATCGACACCGTTTTCTGTGTCACCATTTGCTATTCATACTACGCATACTGAAGTGGGTGATAGTAGTATGGGTGGTGGTGAGGCTTGCACATCGTACGCTACCGACGACCTCGAAGAAGTACCAGAATCCCCGGAATTCATACCCAGTCCAGACGCTGAATGGATTCCACCACCACCGCCATTTGCTCCCCCTCAACAAGTCGCCACAACCGCTCCCCCTCAACAAGTCACCACAACCACTAAAACTAATCGCAAACGCAAGGGTCCATCAAACGGCGATCAACCATCCGCTCCCAAACGCAAGCCATCAAGCAAACCACGCTCTACATCCAGTACAACACAAAAAAGACGTCCTTCACACAAAAAACCCCCAGTCCAGGAATCATCGCCTTCAGAGTGTTCAGAGAGTGGTAGTGGCACCCCTACGGATGGTACTCAATCTGATGACGAAAACATTTTGTCAGAAGCCGAAGATGACATTGAGCAGTCATATGTCCCTCCGCCACCACAGCCATCTGTGTCCAAAAAATCCAACAAAAACCCAGGTACTACCTCCAAAAAAAACTCCCAAGCTAAACACTCACACTCTCGAAAACCATCAGCATCGGCAGCAGTAGCAGTAGCAGTAGCACCAGTAGCAGTAGCACCAGCAGTCAATCACGCCATGTGTACCGATGCACCTGTTGTGTCGGCTGGTGCTCCCCAACGATACGTAGAAGCATCTACAGCTACCGAAACTCAGTCTGTCGGCAAAAAAACCAACTCTACTACCAAACAACGCAAATCATCGCCAACACCCAAAAGAAAGCCATCCAATAAATCCACTCATGATGGGGCAGCAGTCTCCAGCAAAAAATCCAAACAAAAGCAAGCTACCACAAACGCCGCTACTAGCTCTACAAGTGAGTCTGTCACCACCACCACTACTACTACCATACCCACCAAACTCCAAGCGAAAATAAAACAAGGCAAAGAATACCTCCAAGAGTTGCAGCAACGTGAGGTCCATAGCATGGAAGACATCTACATAAAAAATCCACCCATGACCGATCCATGTCAACACGACTTCAAGACAACCGAATTCCGAAATTCCGCTGCTGATGAAATTACTACAATTGGCAAAAAGTGCACAAAGTGTTTCAAAGTTTGTTTTATGTAATTATATACATACTACAGCTACCGTGGCTGCCTATATGTCTATGTCTATATCTATATCTGGTTGAATAAAGAAAAAAAAAATAAATTTTTGGTGTTTTTATTGAATAGGGTTGAGGATGCATGGGTACATGGCGTACACGGGTATATGGGGTACGCGGGTATAGCTAGTGCTATTTAGGGAGTATAGCCACTAGTGTGCTTACAGTACTTTTAGGTAGTACGTACGCTAGATAGTCCATCATAGACTACAACTATAACAGAATATATGAAAAACACCACAAAGGTAAATAATTTTTTCAATAACGATACATGTGCGTCATTTAACACAATGAACAGTAGCAGTCCCGGCAGCGCTAGAAAACTGATTTTTCTTAGCAAGGCCTTCAAAGCTACAAAGACAAAGTTCTGATCGGACGGAACTTCTTCGAATGTAACACTACTAGTTGCGTTAGGGTCGTCTGCATACGATACTTGAGGATCTTGTAGGGCATTTGATGTAGGTATACTACGTGCTACTCTGCGTTTGGATAGTGTGACGTAATTGTCGTCGAGTTTAGTTGTATCGGTAGATTGAGGTAGGAGAGTACTGTCATATTCTTGTTCTAGAGTAGTTTCTATATTTGCGGCGTTGAGTTTTTTGTCGTTTAGTGGTGAATAGATATCTTCGAGTGCGACATTGCGTTTAGCTCGCAAAATATCTTGAATTTGTTGTAGTTCTAAGCCCGAAGTGCGATTCTTCCATTCGGTGACGTCGAGTGGGACATTGTTGCGTTGTTCTGAATAATTGTTGTAGATTTGTATAATTTCCGAATAATCCATCGTTTAAAATAATTCTAATTAGTTCTTATCTTTGTGACTATCGGTAGTGCTGCCGCTAAACTAGGTAAGCATACAGACATACGTACATACATACAGACATACATCCTATACGTGCATGCAGTATATACGTATATGCAGGTGTAGTGCCCAGCGTAAAGCCTATAAATCTATAAATTTTTCTGAGAATTTCTTGATGTTTTTGCCAAATGTCCCGGCTAGGGATATATGTTTTTGATCGAAATCAATAGGATACAAGTGGACTTGGGTAGCGTTGATGCGTCTATGTCTTAGCCTGCCAGCAGTGATATCTAAGCAAATGTCGTCTTCGTCACTCTCGGAACATAATTTGATAGAGCGACGTTCGGTATTAGTGTCACCTACTGTAAATTCTGCCCAATTTACTCGTTCTAAGCCCAAAAACGCATTAGCAATGTACTTTTTGGTGTCCGGGTAATTAGGTGTTGTATTGTTGTAAGTCTCTAGGTTGTAGTTATGCTGAATAATAAAATGTTTGCCATATGATACATTCGTGGCAAATCCATAAAAGTAACCTAACTTGGGTATTGCGTAGCTGCTAGTTGTAAAGAATATAAACGGATTACCGTGTTTTTTGGCATGGACTAAAGTGACGGCGTTGGGTAGCTTGCCATTGTTGTTTTTGAGGATGTCAGTCTCAGTTATAATTGTGGCATAACGGCCATCAAGTAGCCGTGGTACACATGTCCAGATACCGTCAATGGAGGTAAGTATTACGTCTATATTGTTGATCTCTTTGCCGGTACGTATGTCAAAGTGACATGGGCTAGGAACGCTTTTGATATGGGCTGGTAGTTGTTTACGAAACGTTTCGCTTAATGGGTTTTCTTCCTCTTTGGCGTCTACCGGCAGCATAAAACTTGATCCGAATATTGCATTCCAGTTTTCTTGGGTGAGTTCGTTTAGTCTTTGATGCCGACATATTGGTCCTATACGAGGATCTGTATCAGGAATGGTAAATTTTTGATTGCTGCATTCACAGCGACCAAATAGCATAGGATCTTTGTAGTCGCCGTTTTCGTCGCGACTTACATACATTTGGCCATACGGTTTACATCCAATAAAGACATTACAGTCTTCGTGTTGGTGGTTGTTGGTGGTCAATAGGGGATATTTGCATTTGCAAATGAACTGGGTTGTGGTTTGGGCACCAGCTTGTAGGGCATTGTAGTCGTCTACGACTAACGTAGCCGTACCTAAAGCTGGTGTACACTTGCTATCTTTGAATTTACTAAAATCTGGCAAAATATAGCCGTCTGCAGTGTTTGTTAATGGCTCAAGTGTTTGGATATTTTTAAAGTTTTTGTCTTGCACTTGCACTGGTATTGGCAAATTATGGCAATCTTTATGGACGCCTACTTTACATCTGCTAAACACTGCTCCAAAATCGACATCCTTTACATACTTATAGCGGGGTAATGTAAAATTTTGGTCATTAGAATAACGTTGTTTGTTAAATATTCGCTTTAAACAAAATTCAACAACATAAGCTACAAACATTATATAAATAGCAATCATTGCGTAGCTTCTTATTTGAATAAATGGAATCCCAAGCGACATTTAAAGCTGAGGATGCTGTGGCCGTTGCTGCCGATGATCCCAACCAATATCAGGTAGTAGACCCTGGCGCCTACAACGACGACGACGACTTAATGGACTATACCGTATTTGACCCTACGCTAATAGATACGGCCGCCGACGAGGCCATGAGCACTACGTCAGCAGCGTCGCTACCCACTGCACGCCTGGCCAGGTCAGCTCAATTAGTGCGTGATTGCGTTGCTAATCAGCCAGTAAGACCAACATCAGTAACATCCGCATGCCCGTCTACGTCCACATCTACGTCGTCGTCATCGTCGCCACCCGGCCCACAGCAGATACCCAGTTACATTCAGTATAGACGCAAACCATGGCCCACAGCCAATACGCTATTTACGCCACTTACCAACGAAAATTCATTCGCAGTCAAGAAGAGTATGCTACGCTGGCTCTCTGAAATGCCAAACAACGGCAACCTAGAGGATTTCCATAATCTCATAAGACTTTTCCTGTGTCGAGGTTATTCCTCGCAGTACTGCTCCAAGGTACTAAAAACCATCGCATCCTATTTCAAGAGACGTGATCCGAATTACGTCAGTCCGTTGGTTACAAATAATCGTTTGGTTAGCTATGCGTACTCAAATGCATGCAAAATTCAATTTAACGAAGGGAAATATTATACAGAAACCGGAGAAGTAGTCACTCCTGACTTCTATAGGCTATACAAAATTAGACAAAAATCCTCGGTTCAACTACCCTACATGGACGAAGTATATTATTTAGCTAGAAAACACATCATGCAAATTAGTGCAGTACCACTAAACATCAAACCTAATCCCTGCATAACCAAACCCAAACCTGAATTCGAAATAAATAGAATATTTCCCAATGCCTGCGCTATCATTCTCACTGATTGCAAACCATTAGAATGCGTCACATATACAGAGACATGCCTTCTTATTGCTGTGTTATTTGAAAGTGGAGCGCGTAGTAAGGAATTCTTAGATATGAAAGTCGGTGAAGCACAACAGCTTATTGCTCAAGGAGTAATAACTCTCATGTGCAAAACCGGATTAAACGAATTCCATGTGAATCATAATGTACGCGAATTCCTCAAGGGCTTTCTAAGTAGACGGAATCTACCCCGCGAAGCATATCTATTTACGCGATACGTCAGTAAATACGGCAAACCAAAAACCGACAAAGTTATTCGCAAGTGTTTCCGCCAAATATGGAAAGGACGTTTCAGTCAAGAACTACCACTTCAAGCAGGTTTTCATATGTTTAGACATTATTTTGCCGTTCGTACCAACAAAGATAATGCTCAGTTAATGATGCGCCACGAATCAGCTCAAAGTACTGAACGCTATCGCAAAATGTTTGGTGCTGCGTACTCATTACAGCAACAGAACGAGCAACATTAATTAAAATAGATATAAGAATTTTAAAAAAATAACATGCAAATCTGGCAAGCAATACTACCAATTTTTGTTATAATCATTATAGTTTTAATTATTACTAACGCTTCTAAGAATAATGCAAGCTTTCGTTCTGATGTTACAAAGCCCGTTGTTGAAGCTGTAGAAATTCGTACAACGCGCTCAGCAGTTGATTTACATCCTTCGGCTAAATTCATAGAAGTTAATAAATCTGAGGCCCCTCCGGCTAAAAAACAAGAGTCAAAAGCTGACGACGCCAACCCCCCTGAGAAGAAATCAGATGCCGGACAGGCCGGAGAACAGAGCGGCGGACAGGCCGGAGAACAGAGCGGCGGACAGGCCGATGCACAGACCAGCGAACAGAGCGGTGGCGGGGAAGCTAGCCCCACTGAAACATCCTAAATCTATCGTACAGCTCTACAGGTTTAGATTAGTGTACTAATCATCCGGTACATCCTATATACGTCATGGTTATGCTATATTAGCTCACATCATCTCACACTAGCTCATACTAACTCATTCCATCTCATATACTATACCGTACTAATTTCTTTCTGCATGTTTTGCATATTTTCTTGCATACTAATACGGGCAGTGGGGCAGTACATTGGACGGCATGTTTGATGACGTCCCAACAGCCCGAAACTAGACTATCCCATAAGCATACATATACACTATACGATTCTATATACGTAGAATTAATTTTTTTTAGTTTAAATATTTAATCGACAAAGTGGGAGAATGCCGATGTCAGCAGCCGCCCCGCCATACTGTTTCCATAAAATCTGTAAGCTATCGCTATCTACAGCCAACGTATTTAACATTCAATCAAACCACAATTTTTCTTCATTAGTCGGCAAGATTTGGATGGCTACAGACGTTACTCCTAGTGCACTAGAACGACGTATAACTATTGATCAACCACCGCAGCACAGCTATCCCTATCACTGTACTAAGCAATCGCATACGTCACCTGCGCCATCGCCCATACAGCCTATATATTACTCGCGATCATCGCCAACAACACATACTCGTACTTCGGCCCCCAAGTACAAGTCATCAAAAATACTCATCCCTCCACCAGTTGCGATTAAAGTCGAACCAGTACAACAAACACCACTGAGTATGGATACAAATACTGACTCGTGTGGTAATGTGGCTCCTGTACACGACGAACCTATGGCGCCTGTACACGACGAACCGATGGCTCCTGTACACGACGAACCGATAGAATCGCATAACCAGCCATCGGAAACACATCACAACGCAGCTGCGGCATCAATGGATATTGACGACGATACTATTAACTGGAACGAGATGACTACCAATATGCGAGATATGAATTCACGACTAGGCGGTATGCAACATACCGTAGACGATATCTTTCAAGCTGTGAATCTAATCCTTGCCCAACAAGCTACCGAAAAAGAAATTAATCTCAACGCCCAATACTTGAAGGAGGTAAAGGTCAATCAACAACAACAAAGCAAAACACTAGATAATATTGTAAGATGTACCTGTAATATGGGTGAATTTCAGCACTATGTCATTCGCCAATTGGATCTCCTCACAAGCCAACACAACAACAACAACAGTGCCTATACCGTAAATCTAAATCCATTGACCGCCAACGACGCAGCTGCTACCATAGAAATAACCCCGGTGTCCGTAAATCCGGATGCCTCACATATCCAACCAGCTTCCCACACCAGTGGTGTGAATGGAGATTTTCTGGAGCCAATTTCGGCGGATAGCTGTGATAATCTCTATGTCAACAAGACGGACAACACCAAACAAGAACCCAAATACAACATAGGTAAGTAGTGTGCACTGCATACATAGCATATATCATACATAGGTACTCACATACTATACTACTCTCTATCCTCTATCTCTAGCTCTATATTGGACGCCCAAAGACAATAATTGGTTTATTATGATGCGACAGGTAAACGTATGGAAGTACGCACAAAAACAAGAAGAACAACGAGGCCGTGAAATGATTAAAATGTGGTTGAATTTACCGCATAAAATCAATATCGGCAAACGTATGAAACTTCATCATCGCCAGAAAATCAAGTGGAATGCTCAGCGTAATACTGGCGTAGTTATCAAGAACCTCAGCAAAGAAGACAGCGCCAAACTTCTCATAAAAACTGTGGATAAAATCATACACAAGGACGCCGAGGAGTCGAAAGCGTCGGATACGCAATCAACATCAAGTTTGCAGTAGGTGCCCCTCCCTACCCATAGAACCTAATTTGCAACAGCTACCAACTGCAATACTAGTATAGTGTATAGTGTACCTAAAATAAAAATAATGTATTGAATGTTGTACATAGGTTATGATAATTTATTTAGAACAATAAAAAACTCGTAAAAAGTATATCTTTGTGTATTGTATATTGGAGTGTGTGGTATGTCGATGGCTGTTGAGCTATAGGAATAGTATGCTGATGCTGTATAGAAGTACTGAGAGACGCACTTTATGGGGATAGTGGCAGGATAGTTAGGTATTCTGAGCATGACCGTAGCAACTCCTTTTTGTCCTGCTACTTAGCTGCATAGCTCTATACTATACCCTATACTTTACTCTATCTATACTTCACTCTATACTCTTTTTGAGTTGTACATGGGTATTGCGTGCTTGTAGTATTAGACTTTGGAGTTTTGTCATTGCACAGCAGTTGCCACAGCGATGATGGAACATTACGTGGATAGTTCGAAACACCTAAATACGGTCCTAAATAGAATTGAAGTTAACTTGAAACGGTTAGAAAAAATATTAACGCTAGTGACTAGTCTCCAAAACAGATCTCTCGTGGATTCGCATCTATTAGCCGAAGAACTAACAACGCTCAAATCAAATCTGCTAAACAAAATCAACCAAATATTTGAGGCCATAGTTTACATCGGTCATCTCAACGACA
The DNA here is from genome assembly GCF_910591885.1 of Bombus terrestris. Taxonomy (NCBI): domain Eukaryota; kingdom Metazoa; phylum Arthropoda; class Insecta; order Hymenoptera; family Apidae; genus Bombus; species Bombus terrestris. The sequence continues at coordinate 19,816 of NW_025963767.1, forward strand.
ATATTAAATATAATTTGGGTATGTATGTGTAGTAGTAGTGTATGCGGGTATGGGTTAGGCGGCTAGAGTGTAGGTATAACTAAATTACCGTATTTTTCTAGGGCTCTATAGCACAAATCAAACACATTATTGGTACATCATGAAAAAAGACAACTACACATGGATGATGTCAGAGCAGAATCTGTTGGCTCGTGGCATGAAGCGCATTCATATTTGGTACGATATCGATGAGAAACTCGACATAGGCTACTACATCCGCAAATACTACCATCAAAAACTAATCTGGAACCCCGAAAACAAACTCCTAAGATTTCGCAAGTATCAAAAGCTCACCAACATATCCCTTCAGGATTTTGTTATAACCTGCCTAAACAATATAATCTACAATTATTCTACGCCTCAGCAAAAAAATGAGTACATTTTTTAGATACGCTGATCAATTTGATCGATATTCAGGTGTTTCATTTAATTAGCTGTTCTCCTATAAATACACTACTTTGTTTCGCGCCATGTTATTCGTTGTCGCGATTTGCTAACGATTAGACATGGCAGCTACAGCCACTACTTCGTGTGACGGTTTTTTAGTCCCACAACTGCCTACTACCAGCCGATCGGCAAGTGCATCACCATCCCCACATACCCCGATACCAGCACCACCATCCCCACATACCCTGATGTCAGCACCACCATCCCCATATACCCGGCCTCCAGCACCACCCTTCTTTCATCACACCATGGACATACAAAAACAATTCCAAGCACTATCTAATCAACTCATCCAAAATCAAGTCGAAATGCGACAAAACTTTCGTTCGCTTACCAACAAAGTAGAGAACCTACAAAACGATCACTACCTCTACTACAAAAATATGTGTAAAAAAGTTATCCTACACAATGCCGTAACGCTCGACACCCAAACAATGCAAATACGTGAAATGCTCAACAACAAACTGCCCCCTGGCACCGACGACGGTGTCCATCCCAACACGGCAGAGTCGTCGTTCGATGCCATTACTGCCGCTAATACGCTAGCCAACGCCAAAGTCGCTCCAGTGGCTTTACGCGCGAATACTCCACCACCACCGCCAGCCCGTCAGATGCCATCGTCGTCGGTAGCTCACCAGCCCGCCGACACCAGGAGCATAGCCGGATCCATATCCAGCCGTAGACGAGATTCGTCCGTGATCCAGCTAGACGACGAACCATCATCTTCGGATCCTTTCAAAAACGTCTACATGACTCCACGACCGGACAATTCAGCTAGATCCTGCATATCGGTTTGTTCACGCTATAGCCGACGCACTTCGTACCGAGGAAGCGGCAAATCTCAACTGCATACGGTAGCTCTCTACAAACGTAGCAACATGGAAAATGGATATTTCCTCAGCAAGCGCGTCATCCAATCCGAGAAATGCATTCATCGCTTGGCCAAACAAAAGCAATACAAACTTCTTTGTTGGTGGACTGATGTACCGACATCAGTAAATGTTGGAGATATCCTGCGTAAACATTATTCTCGTGTACTTTTGTGGCATGGTATGTACAATTACATAACCATGATAAAACCCGCTCCTACTCCCCAAAGCTTAGACGACTATGTCACCGAAATAATATCGCATGTCGTCCAGGTGCGAGACCATTCAACACTACCATCTCACGATGGCCCAAATCCATCTGACACACCTCCTGCTAAGCAAACACCAGAATCCACTGATGTCGAAATGCTTCCACCCACCACCACTGTAGCATCATCAGCAGCAACCCCATCAAAGCCAAGTGCTAACGCATCTCCAGTTACTACTACTGCTGCTATCACCATTCCTGTTGCTCAAAGTGCAGCAGCAACTATAACTATAGACGATATAGACGATATGGACTACGACGCTTAAGGATTAAATAAATAAATATATATGCACACTATCTCTATCTATGTATTAATTGTTTTTCATTTGTATAATGTAACTGAAATAAAATATATAAATAAAGTGCTTTCTACAAAAAAAACTGAATCGGCTTTATGTATTATTATTGGGGTGCTAACACCAAATTATTTTTTTGTTTTACAGATACGACTGGATTGAGTGATGTATGATTATGATACTAATACACTCTCTGGTATAGGTATAAATAGTAGAACTAAAGGTTTGCAATTGTCATATGCAGTCGAGTATTAGACACGGCTACTTCTTGTGAAACAATCCTACAGTTCCTACAAATATTACGTAAAAAAACTAAAACTATCCAGTCTATACTATACGGTCTATACTATATACCCTATATACAGTCTATTCAGTGTATATATCTATAGCTATCTTATCTCTGATTTGGTAGTAAGTTACGGTAGGTTGTTTTGTCGAGCGTTTTGTTGTTGTAGTTAAAAAACTAATCTTTTTCGTGTCCTTAGGAACTAAAAAAATGTCAACATCATCCAGCTATGCAGACAGTAACCCTACTAGTGGTTCACAGCACGATGGAATATCTAGTGTTTTTTATGAAGGTACTACTAGGAACAAACGCTATGGGGGGTTAGTTGCACGTCTACAGCAAAAAAACATTCTACCCAAGGCTACCTGCGCTTTGTTAGAAGCCCTAAACATCTACATGGAAGTAATTTGCAACGATGAACATGTGGAAACTAAATTGCATTGCTGCATCCATGAACCATTGGAAGACATCATTTCTGGCCGTTTGGAGCCTGTCGCCTATCAACAATTTATATTGAAAATGGTTGTGATGTCAGAAGCTATAATTGAGTTGTTTTTCCCGTTTGTTACCTACAGCCATGCCAAACTCTACTACAAACAAATCATTCGATTCCGCCAAATGCTAGACAACGCAATAGCATACCTCGACCCTAACCGACCAACTCATAACCATAGCCATTCCAACACCGACCACGCAGATATCCTATCCGATTCAGATGACAGCCTAATAATTTTTAACGGAAAACAGGCCAAAGCCGAACAATTAATTTATCCAGCCGACTGCAAGCTATGGCCGGAGTTAACCAAAATCTATTTGGAAGTGCGTCTATCTCCCGCAAATGCTCCAGTTTCCTTGGATATCGCTAGTGGCTATTACGCAAATGCTTACCGTTTAATTTCGAAGTCGTCCTGCCACCGAAACATCCCACCCGAAGACTTGAGTATGATGCACCCTGATATGTCGTTTTCCGACATGGCTTTCTTCCATCAGGATATAAGAAGTGTCTTATGCGACGACAGTGACATGGCTGACAATAGTATGGATTTAACTACAAACAGCTACGCTACAGCCAATACTAGCAGCTCCACTACAGCCAATACTAGCAGCTCCACTACATCCAGTAGCTCCACTACTGCTAGCAGCTCTGCTACGACCAATCATCCCAATACATCAGTCTCATCAGCCATTAATGCCTCCCATATGGATACATCTATATCTGCCGAGGATGCCGTAGTCGCCATACCCACCTCCACCACAACTCTCGGCACTCAGACCGAAGCTACC
>NW_025963768.1:0-22121 GCF_910591885.1 Bombus terrestris
GGACAACATGGGACAACGTGGGACAACGTGGGACAACGTGGGACATCGTTGGACACCGTGGGACAACGTGGGACAACGTGGGACAACGTGGGACAACGTGGGACAACGTGGGACATCGTGGGGACAACGTGGGACAACGTGGGACAACGTGGGACAACGTGGGACACCGTTGGACAACGTGGGACACCGTTGGACATCGTTGGACATCGTTGGACACCGTGGGACAACGTGGGACAAACGTGGGACCACGTGGGACAACGTGGGACAACGTGGGACAACGTGGGACACGTGGGACAACGTGGGACAACGTGGGACAACGTGGGACAACGTGGGACAACGTGGGACAACGTGGGACAACGTGGGACAACGTGGGACAACGGGGGACAACGTGGGACACCGTTGGACAACGTGGGACACCGTTGGACATCGTTGGACACCGTGGGACACCGTTGGACACCGTTGGACACCGTTGGACACCGTTGGACATCGTTGGACACCGTGGGACACCGTTGGACATCGTTGGACACCGTGGGACAACGTGGGACAACGTGGGACAACGTGGGAAACCATGGAACAACGTGGGACAACGTGGGACACCGTTGGACATCGTTGGACATCGTTGGACACCGTGGGACAACGTGGGACAACGTGGGACAACGTGGGACAACGTCGGACAACGTGGGACAACGTGGGACATCGTGGGACAACGTGGGACAACGTGGACAACGTGGGACAACGTGGGACACCGTTGGACACCGTGGGACACCGTTGGACACCGTTGGACATCGTTGGACACCGTGGGACAACGTGGGACAACGTGGGACAACGTGGGACAACGTGGGACATCGTGGGACAACGTGGGACAACGTGGGACAACGTGGGACAACGTGGGACATCGTGGACAACGTGGGACAACGTGGGACAACGTGGGACATCGTGGGACAACGTGGGACAACGTGGGACAACGTGGGACAACGTGGGACAACGTGGGACACCGTTGGACACCGTTGGACACCGTTGGACACCGTTGGACATCGTTGGACACCGTGGGACAACGTGGGACAACGTGGGACAACGTGGGAAACCATGGAACAACGTGGGACAACGTGGGACACCGTTGGACATCGTTGGACATCGTTGGACACCGTGGGACAACGTGGGACAACGTGGGACAACGTGGGACAACGTCGGACAACGTGGGACAACGTGGGACAAACGTGGGACAACGTGGGACAACGTGGGACAACGTGGGACAACGTGGGACAACGTCGGACAACGTGGGACATCGTGGGACAACGTGGGACAACGTGGGACAACGTGGGACAACGTGGGACAACGTGGGACACCGTTGGACACCGTGGGACACCGTTGGACACCGTTGGACATCGTTGGACACCGTGGGACAACGTGGGACAACGTGGGACAACGTGGGACAACGTGGGACATCGTGGGACAACGTGGGGACAACGTGGGACAACGTGGGACAACGTGGGACAACGTGGGACAACGTGGACAACGTGGGACAACGTGGGACAACGTGGGACAACGTGGGACAACGTGGGACAACGTGGGACAACGTGGGACATCGTGGGACAACGTGGGACAACGTGGGACAACGTGGGACAACGTGGGACAACGTGGGACAACGTGGGACAACGTGGGGCAACGTGGGACAACGTGGGACAACGTGGACAACGTGGGACAACGTGGGACAACGTGGGACAACGTGGGACACCGTTGGACATCGTTGGACACCGTGGGACAACGTGGGACAACGTGGGACAACGTGGGAAACCATGGAACAACGTGGGACAACGTGGGACACCGTTGGACATCGTTGGACAACGTTGGACAACGTGGGACAACGTGGGACAACGTGGGACAACGTGGGACAACGTGGGACAACGGGGGACACCGTTGGACAACGTGGGACACCGTTGGACATCGTTGGACACCGTGGGAGAACGTGGGACAACGTGGGACCACGTGGGACAACGTGGGACAACGTGGGACAACGTGGGACAACTTGGGACAACGTGGGACAACGTGGGACAACGTGGGACATCGTGGGACAACGTGGGACAACGTGGGACAACGTGGGACAACGTGGGACAACGTGGACACCGTTGGACATCGTTGGACACCGTGGGACACCGTGGGACAACGTGGGACAACGTGGGACAACGTGGGACAACGTGGGACAACGTGGGAAACCATGGAACAACGTGGGACAACGTGGGACACCGTTGGACATCGTTGGACATCGTTGGACACCGTTGGACATCGTTGGACACCGTTGGACATCGTTGGACATCGTTGGACATCGTGGGACACCGTTGGACATCGTTGGACATCGTTGGACACCGTTGGACATCGTTGGACATCGTTGGACATCGTTGGACACCGTTGGACACCGTTGGACACCGTTGGACATCGTTGGACACCGTGGGACAACGTGGGACAACGTGGGACAACGTGGGACAACGTGGGACAACGTGGGACAACGTGGGACATCGTGGGACAACGTGGGACAACGTGGGACAACGTGGGACAACGTGGGACAACGTGGGACACCGTTGGACACCGTGGGACACCGTTGGACACCGTTGGACATCGTTGGACACCGTGGGACAACGTGGGACAACGTGGGACAACGTGGGACAACGTGGGACATCGTGGGACAACGTGGGACAACGTGGGACAACGTGGGACAACGTGGGACATCGTGGGACAACGTGGGACAACGTGGGACAACGTGGGACATCGTGGGACAACGTGGGACAACGTGGGACAACGTGGGACAAAGTGGGACAACGTGGGACACCGTTGGACACCGTTGGACACCGTTGGACACCGTTGGACATCGTTGGACACCGTGGGACAACGTGGACAACGTGGGACAACGTGGGAAAACCATGGAACAACGTGGGACAACGTGGGGACACCGTTGGACATCGTTGGACATCGTTGGACACCGTGGGACAACGTGGGACAACGTGGGACAACGTGGGACAACGTCGGACAACGTGGGACAACGTGGGACATCGTGGGACAACGTGGGACCAACGTGGGACAACGTGGGACAACGTGGGACAACGTGGGACACCGTTGGACCCGTTGGACACCGTTGGACACCGTTGGACATCGTTGGACACCGTGGGACAACGTGGGACAACGTGGGACAACGTGGGACACCGTGGGACATCGTGGGACAACGTGGGACAACGTGGGACAACGTGGGACAACGTGGGACAACGTGGGACACCGTTGGACACCGTTGGACACCGTTGGACACCGTTGGACATCGTTGGACACCGTGGGACAACGTGGGACAACGTGGGACAACGTGGGAAACCATGGAACAACGTGGGACAACGTGGGACACCGTTGGACATCGTTGGACATCGTTGGACACCGTGGGACAACGTGGGACAACGTGGGACAACGTGGGACAACGTCGGACAACGTGGGACAACGTGGGACAACGTGGGACAACGTGGGACAACGTGGGACAACGTGGGACAACGTGGGACATCGTGGGACAACGTGGGACAACGTGGGACAACGTGGGACACCGTTGGACACCGTTGGACACCGTTGGACACCGTGGGACAACGTGGGACAACGTGGGACAACGTGGGACAACGTGGGACAACGTGGGACAACGTGGGACAACGTGGACAACGTGGGACATCGTGGGACAACGTGGGACAACGTGGGACACCGTTGGACACCGTTGGACATCGTTGGACACCGTGGGACAACGTGGGACAACGTGGGACAACGTGGGACAACGTGGGACAACGTGGGACAACGTGGGACAACGTGGGACAACGTGGGACAACGTGGGACATCGTGGGACAACGTGGGACAACGTGGGAAACCATGGAACAACGTGGGACAACGTGGGACACCGTTGGACATCGTTGGACAACGTGGGACAACGTGGGACAACGTGGGACAACGTGGGACAACGTGGGACAACGTGGGACATCGTGGGACAACATGGGACAACGTGGGACAACGTGGGACAACGTGGGACATCGTTGGACACCGTGGGACAACGTGGGACAACGTGGGACAACGTGGGACAACGTGGGACAACGTGGGACATCGTGGGACAACGTGGGACAACGTGGGACAACGTGGGACAACGTGGGACACCGTTGGACAACGTGGGACACCGTTGGACATCGTTGGACATCGTTGGACACCGTGGGACAACGTGGGACAACGTGGGACCACGTGGGACAACGTGGGACAAGTGGGACAACGTGGGACAACGTGGGACAACGTGGGACAACGTGGGACAACGTGGGACAACGTGGGACAACGTGGGACAACGTGGGACAACGTGGGACAACGTGGACAACGTGGGACAACGTGGGACACCGTTGGACAACGTGGGACACCGTTGGACATCGTTGGACACCGTGGGACACCGTTGGACACCGTTGGACACCGTTGGACACCGTTGGACATCGTTGGACACCGTGGGACACCGTTGGACATCGTTGGACACCGTGGGACAACGTGGGACAACGTGGGACAACGTGGGAAACCATGGAACAACGTGGGACAACGTGGGACACCGTTGGACATCGTTGGACATCGTTGGACACCGTGGGACAACGTGGGACAACGTGGGACAACGTGGGACAACGTCGGACAACGTGGGACAACGTGGGACATCGTGGGACAACGTGGGACAACGTGGGACAACGTGGGACAACGTGGGACACCGTTGGACACCGTGGGACACCGTTGGACACCGTTGGACATCGTTGGACACCGTGGGACAACGTGGGACAACGTGGGACAACGTGGGACAACGTGGGACATCGTGGGACAACGTGGGGACAACGTGGGACAACGTGGGACAACGTGGGACATCGTGGGACAACGTGGGACAACGTGGGACAACGTGGGACATCGTGGGACAACGTGGGACAACGTGGGACAACGTGGGACAACGTGGGACAACGTGGGACACCGTTGGACACCGTTGGACACCGTTGGACACCGTTGGACATCGTTGGACACCGTGGGACAACGTGGGACAACGTGGGACAACGTGGGAAACCATGGAACAACGTGGGACAACGTGGGACACCGTTGGACATCGTTGGACATCGTTGGACACCGTGGGACAACGTGGGACAACGTGGGACAACGTGGGACAACGTCGGACAACGTGGGACAACGTGGGACAACGTGGGACAACGTGGGACAACGTGGGACAACGTGGGACAACGTGGGACAACGTCGGACAACGTGGGACATCGTGGGACAACGTGGGACAACGTGGGACAACGTGGGACAACGTGGGACAACGTGGGACACCGTTGGACACCGTGGGACACCGTTGGACACCGTTGGACATCGTTGGACACCGTGGGACAACGTGGGACAACGTGGGACAACGTGGGACAACGTGGGACATCGTGGGACAACGTGGGACAACGTGGGACAACGTGGGACAACGTGGGACAACGTGGGACAACGTGGGACAACGTGGGACAACGTGGGACAACGTGGGACAACGTGGGACAACGTGGGGCAACGTGGGACAACGTGGGACATCGTGGGACAACGTGGGACAACGTGGGACAACGTGGGACAACGTGGGACAACGTGGGACAACGTGGGACAACGTGGGGCAACGTGGGACAACGTGGGACAACGTGGGACAACGTGGGACAACGTGGGACAACGTGGGACAACGTGGGACACCGTTGGACATCGTTGGACACCGTGGGACAACGTGGGACAACGTGGGACAACGTGGGAAACCATGGAACAACGTGGGACAACGTGGGACACCGTTGGACATCGTTGGACAACGTTGGACAACGTGGGACAACGTGGGACAACGTGGGACAACGTGGGACAACGTGGGACAACGTGGGACACCGTTGGACAACGTGGGACACCGTTGGACATCGTTGGACACCGTGGGACAACGTGGGACAACGTGGGACCACGTGGGACAACGTGGGACAACGTGGGACAACGTGGGACAACTTGGGACAACGTGGGACAACGTGGGACAACGTGGGACATCGTGGGACAACGTGGGACAACGTGGGACAACGTGGGACAACGTGGGACAACGTGGGACACCGTTGGACATCGTTGGACACCGTGGGACACCGTGGGACAACGTGGGACAACGTGGGACAACGTGGGACAACGTGGGACAACGTGGGAAACCATGGAACAACGTGGGACAACGTGGACACCGTTGGACATCGTTGGACATCGTTGGACACCGTTGGACATCGTTGGACACCGTTGGACATCGTTGGACATCGTTGGACATCGTGGGACACCGTTGGACATCGTTGGACATCGTTGGACACCGTTGGACATCGTTGGACATCGTTGGACATCGTTGGACACCGTTGGACACCGTTGGACACCGTTGGACATCGTTGGACACCGTGGGACAACGTGGGACAACGTGGGACAACGTGGGACAACGTGGGACAACGTGGGACAACGTGGGACATCGTGGGACAACGTGGGACAACGTGGGACAACGTGGGACAACGTGGGACAACGTGGGACACCGTTGGACACCGTGGGACACCGTTGGACACCGTTTGGACATCGTTGGACACCGTGGGACAACGTGGGACAACGTGGGACAACGTGGGACAACGTGGGACATCGTGGGACAACGTGGGACAACGTGGGACAACGTGGGACAACGTGGGACATCGTGGGACAACGTGGGACAACGTGGGACAACGTGGGACATCGTGGGACAACGTGGGACAACGTGGGACAACGTGGGACAAAGTGGGACAACGTGGGACACCGTTGGACACCGTTGGACACCGTTGGACACCGTTGGACATCGTTGGACACCGTGGGACAACGTGGGACAACGTGGGACAACGTGGGAAACCATGGAACAACGTGGGACAACGTGGGACACCGTTGGACATCGTTGGACATCGTTGGACACCGTGGGACAACGTGGGACAACGTGGGGACAACGTGGGACAACGTCGGACAACGTGGGACAACGTGGGACATCGTGGGACAACGTGGGACAACGTGGGACAACGGGGGACAACGTGGGACAACGTGGGACACCGTTGGACACCGTTGGACACCGTTGGACACCGTTGGACATCGTTGGACACCGTGGGACAACGTGGGACAACGTGGGACAACGTGGGACAACGTGGGACATCGTGGGACAACGTGGGACAACGTGGGGACAACGTGGGACAACGTGGGACAACGTGGGACACCGTTGGACACCGTTGGACACCGTTGGACACCGTTGGACATCGTTGGACACCGTGGGACAACGTGGGACAACGTGGGACAACGTGGGAAACCATGGAACAACGTGGGACAACGTGGGACACCGTTGGACATCGTTGGACATCGTTGGACACCGTGGGACAACGTGGGACAACGTGGGACAACGTGGGACAACGTCGGACAACGTGGGACAACGTGGGACAACGTGGGACAACGTGGGACAACGTGGGACAACGTGGGACAACGTGGGACATCGTGGGACAACGTGGGACAACGTGGGACAACGTGGGACAACGTGGGACAACGTGGGACAACGTGGGACAACGTGGGACAACGTGGGACAACGTGAGACAACGTGGGACAACGTGGGACAACGTGGGGACAACGTGGGACAACGTGGGACAACGTGGGACAACGTGGGACAACGTGGGACAACGTGGGACAACGTGGGACATCGTGGGACAACGTGGGACAACGTGGGACAACGTGGGACAACGTGGGACAACGTGGGACACCGTTGGACATCGTTGGACACCGTGGGACAACGTGGGACAACGTGGGACAACGTGGGACACCGTTGGACACCGTTGGACACCGTTGGACACCGTTGGACATCGTTGGACACCGTGGGACAACGTGGGACAACGTGGGACAACGTGGGAAACCATGGAACAACGTGGGACAACGTGGGACACCGTTGGACATCGTTGGACAACGTGGGACAACGTGGGACAACGTGGGACAACGTGGGACAACGTGGGACAACGTGGGACACCGTTGGACACCGTGGGACACCGTTGGACACCGTTGGACATCGTTGGACACCGTGGGACACGGGAACGTGGGACAACGTGGGACAACGTGGGACAACGTGGGACAACGTGGGACAACGTGGGACAACGTGGGACAACGTGGGACAACGTGGGACAACGTGGGACATCGTGGGACAACGTGGGACAACGTGGGACAACGTGGGACAACGTGGGACACCGTTGGACAACGTGGGACACCGTTGGACATCGTTGGACACCGTGGGACAACGTGGGACAACGTGGGACCACGTGGGACAACGTGGGACAACGTGGGACAACGTGGGACAACGTGGGACAACGTGGGACAACGTGGGACAACGTGGGACATCGTGGGACAACGTGGGACAACGTGGGACAACGTGGGACACCGTTGGACATCGTTGGCCACCGTGGGACAACGTGCGACAACGTGGGACAACGTGGGACAACGTGGGACAACGTGGGACAACGTGGGAAACCATGGAACAACGTGGGACAACGTGGGACACCGTTCGACATCGTTGGACAACGTGGGACAACGTGGGACAACGTGGGACAACGTGGGACAACGTGGGACAACGTGGGACACCGTTGGACACCGTGGGACACCGTTGGACACCGTTGGACATCGTTGGACACCGTGGGACAACGTGGGACAACGTGGGACAACGTGGGACAACGTGGGACAACGTGGGACAACGTGGGACAACGTGGGACAACGTGGGACAACGTGGGACAACGTGGGACACCGTTGGACAACGTGGGACACCGTTGGACATCGTTGGACACCGTGGGACAACGTGGGACAACGTGGGACAACGTGGGACAACGTGGGACAACGTGGGACAACGTGGGACAACGTGGGACAACGTGGGACAACGTGGGACAACGTGGGACAACGTGGGACATCGTGGGACAACGTGGGACAACGTGGGACAACGTGGGACAACGTGGGACAACATGGGACACCGTTGGACATCGTTGGACACCGTGGGACAACGTGGGACAACGTGGGACAACGTGGGACACCGTTGGACACCGTTGGACACCGTTGGACACCGTTGGACATCGTTGGACACCGTGGGACAACGTGGGACAACGTGGGACAACGTGGGAAACCATGGAACAACGTGGGACAACGTGGGACACCGTTGGACATCGTTGGACAACGTGGGACAACGTGGGACAACGTGGGACAACGTGGGACAACGTGGGACAACGTGGGACAACGTGGGACACCGTTGGACACCGTGGGACACCGTTGGACACCGTTGGACATCGTTGGACACCGTGGGACAACGTGGGACAACGTGGGACAACGTGGGACAACGTGGGACAACGTGGGACAACGTGGGACAACGTGGGACAACGTGGGACAACGTGGGACAACGTGGGACAACGTGGGACATCGTGGGACAACGTGGGACAACGTGGGACAACGTGGGACAACGTGGGACACCGTTGGACAACGTGGGACACCGTTGGACATCGTTGGACACCGTGGGACAACGTGGGACAACGTGGGACCACGTGGGACAACGTGGGACAACGTGGGACAACGTGGGACAACGTGGGACAACGTGGGACAACGTGGGACAACGTGGGACATCGTGGGACAACGTGGGACAACGTGGGACAACGTGGGACACCGTTGGACATCGTTGGCCACCGTGGGACAACGTGCGACAACGTGGGACAACGTGGGACAACGTGGGACAACGTGGGACAACGTGGGAAACCATGGAACAACGTGGGACAACGTGGGACACCGTTCGACATCGTTGGACAACGTGGGACAACGTGGGACAACGTGGGACAACGTGGGACAACGTGGGACAACGTGGGACACCGTTGGACACCGTGGGACACCGTTGGACACCGTTGGACATCGTTGGACACCGTGGGACAACGTGGGACAACGTGGGACAACGTGGGACAACGTGGGACAACGTGGGACAACGTGGGACAACGTGGGACAACGTGGGACAACGTGGGACAACGTGGGACACCGTTGGACAACGTGGGACACCGTTGGACATCGTTGGACACCGTGGGACAACGTGGGACAACGTGGGACAACGTGGGACAACGTGGGACACCGTTGGACATCGTTGGACATCGTTGGACATCGTGGGACACCGTTGGACATCGTTGGACATCGTTGGACACCGTTGGACACCGTTGGACAACGTGGGACATCGTGGGACAACGTGGGACAACGTGGGACAACGTGGGACAACGTGGGACACCGTTGGACATCGTGGGACACCGTTGGACATCGTTGGACATCGTTGGACACCGTTGGACACCGTTGGACAACGTGGGACATCGTGGGACAACGTGGGACAACGTGGGACAACGTGGGACAACGTGGGACACCGTTGGACACCGTGGGACACCGTTGGACACCGTTGGACACCGTTGGACATCGTTGGACATCGTTGGACACCGTGGGACACCGTTGGACATCGTTGGACATCGTTGGACACCGTTGGACATCGTTGGACACCGTTGGACATCGTTGGACATCGTTGGACATCGTGGGACACCGTTGGACATCGTTGGACATCGTTGGACACCGTGGGACAACGTGGGACAACGTGGGACAACGTGGGAAACCATGGAACAACGTGGGACAACGTGGGACACCGTTGGACATCGTTGGACAACGTGGGACAACGTGGGACAACGTGGGACAACGTGGGACAACGTGGGACAACGTGGGACAACGTGGGACACCGTTGGACACCGTGGGACACCGTTGGACACCGTTGGACATCGTTGGACACCGTGGGACAACGTGGGACAACGTGGGACAACGTGGGACAACGTGGGACAACGTGGGACAACGTGGGACAACGTGGGACAACGTGGGACAACGTGGGACAACGTGGGACAACGTGGGACAACGTGGGACAACGTGGGACAACGTGGGACAACGTGGGACACCGTTGGACACCGTGGGACACCGTTGGACACCGTTGGACATCGTTGGACATCGTTGGACATCGTTGGACATCGTTGGACACCGTTGGACACCGTTGGACACCGTTGGACATCGTTGGACACCGTGGGACAACGTGGGACAACGTGGGACAACGTGGGACAACGTGGGACAACGTGGGACATCGTGGGACAACGTGGGACAACGTGGGACAACGTGGGACAACGTGGGACAACGTGGGACACCGTTGGACACCGTGGGACACCGTTGGACACCGTTGGACATCGTTGGACACCGTGGGACAACGTGGGACAACGTGGGACAACGTGGGACATCGTGGGACAACGTGGGACAACGTGGGACAACGTGGGACAACGTGGGACATCGTGGGACAACGTGGGACAACGTGGGACAACGTGGGACAACGTGGGACAACGTGGGACAACGTGGGACAACGTGGGACAACGTGGGACAACGTGGGACACCGTTGGACACCGTTGGACACCGTTGGACACCGTTGGACATCGTTGGACACCGTGGGACAACGTGGGACAACGTGGGACAACGTGGGAAACCATGGAACAACGTGGGACAACGTGGGACACCGTTGGACATCGTTGGACATCGTTGGACACCGTGGGACAACGTGGGACAACGTGGGACAACGTGGGACAACGTCGGACAACGTGGGACAACGTGGGACATCGTGGGACAACGTGGGACAACGTGGGACAACGTGGGACAACGTGGGACAACGTGGGACACCGTTGGACACCGTGGGACACCGTTGGACACCGTTGGACATCGTTGGACACCGTGGGACAACGTGGGACAACGTGGGACAACGTGGGACAACGTGGGACAACGTGGGAAACCATGGAACAACGTGGGACAACGTGGGACACCGTTGGACATCGTTGGACATCGTTGGACACCGTGGGACAACGTGGGACAACGTGGGACAACGTGGGACAACGTCGGACAACGTGGGACAACGTGGGACAACGTGGGACAACGTGGGACAACGTGGGACAACGTGGGACAACGTGGGACAACGTGGGACAACGTGGGACAACGTGGGACAACGTGGGACATCGTGGGACAACGTGGGACAACGTGGGACACCGTTGGACACCGTTGGACACCGTTGGACACCGTTGGACATCGTTGGACACCGTGGGACAACGTGGGACAACGTGGGACAACGTGGGAAACCATGGAACAACGTGGGACAACGTGGGACACCGTTGGACATCGTTGGACATCGTTGGACACCGTGGGACAACGTGGGACAACGTGGGACAACGTGGGACAACGTCGGACAACGTGGGACAACGTGGGACAACGTGGGACAACGTGGGACAACGTGGGACAACGTGGGACAACGTGGGACATCGTGGGACAACGTGGGACAACGTGGGACAACGTGGGACAACGTGGGACATCGTTGGACACCGTTGGACACCGTGGGACAACGTGGGACAACGTGGGACAACGTGAGACAACGTGGGACAACGTGGGACAACGTGGGACAACGTGGGACAACGTGGGACAACGTGGGACAACGTGGGACAACGTGGGACAACGTGGGACAACGTGGGACAACGTGGGACATCGTGGGACAACGTGGGACAACGTGGGACAACGTGGGACAACGTGGGACAACATGGGACACCGTTGGACATCGTTGGACACCGTGGGACAACGTGGGACAACGTGGGACAACGTGGGACACCGTTGGACACCGTAGGACACCGTTGGACACCGTTGGACATCGTTGGACACCGTGGGACAACGTGGGACAACGTGGGACAACGTGAGAAACCATGGAACAACTTGGGACAACGTGGGACACCGTTGGACATCGTTGGACAACGTGGGACAACGTGGGACAACGTGGGACAACGTGGGACAACGTGGGACAACGTGGGACACCGTTGGACACCGTGGGACACCGTTGGACACCGTTGGACATCGTTGGACACCGTGGGACAACGTGGGACAACGTGGGACAACGTGGGACAACGTGGGACAACGTGGGACAACGTGGGACAACGTGGGACAACGTGGGACAACGTGGGACAACGTGGGACAACGTGGGACAACGTGGGACACCGTTGGACAACGTGGGACACCGTTGGACATCGTTGGACACCGTGGGACAACGTGGGACAACGTGGGACCACGTGGGACAACGTGGGACAACGTGGGACAACGTGGGACAACGTGGGACAACGTGGGACAACGTGGGACAACGTGGGACAACGTGGGACAACGTGGGACAACGTGGGACACCGTTGGACAACGTGGGACACCGTTGGACATCGTTGGACACCGTGGGACAACGTGGGACAACGTGGGACCACGTGGGACAACGTGGGACAACGTGGGACAACGTGGGACAACGTGGGACAACGTGGGACAACGTGGGACAACGTGGGACATCGTGGGACAACGTGGGACAACGTGGAACAACGTGGGACACCGTTGGACATCGTTGGACACCGTGGGACAACGTGGGACAACGTGGGACAACGTGGGACAACGTGGGACAACGTGGGACAACGTGGGAAACCATGGAACAACGTGGGACAACGTGGGACACCGTTCGACATCGTTGGACAACGTGGGACAACGTGGGACAACGTGGGACAACGTGGGACAACGTGGGACAACGTGGGACACCGTTGGACACCGTGGGACACCGTTGGACACCGTTGGACATCGTTGGACACCGTGGGACAACGTGGGACAACGTGGGACAACGTGGGACAACGTGGGACAACGTGGGACAACGTGGGACAACGTGGGACAACGTGGGACAACGTGGGACAACGTGGGACACCGTTGGACAACGTGGGACACCGTTGGACATCGTTGGACACCGTGGGACAACGTGGGACAACGTGGGACAACGTGGGACAACGTGGGACACCGTTGGACATCGTTGGACATCGTTGGACATCGTGGGACACCGTTGGACATCGTTGGACATCGTTGGACACCGTTGGACACCGTTGGACAACGTGGGACATCGTGGGACAACGTGGGACATCGTGGGACAACGTGGGACAACGTGGGACAACGTGGGACAACGTGGGACACCGTTGGACAGCGTGGGACACCGTTGGACACCGTTGGACACCGTTGGACATCGTTGGGCATCGTTGGACATCGTGGGACACCGTTGGACATCGTTGGACATCGTTGGACACCGTTGGACATCGTTGGACACCGTTGGACATCGTTGGACATCGTTGGACATCGTGGGACACCGTTGGACATCGTTGGACATCGTTGGACACCGTGGGACAACGTGGGACAACGTGGGACAACGTGGGAAACCATGGAACAACGTGGGACAACGTGGGACACCGTTGGACATCGTTGGACAACGTGGGACAACGTGGGACAACGTGGGACAACGTGGGACAACGTGGGACAACGTGGGACAACGTGGGACACCGTTGGACACCGTGGGACACCGTTGGACACCGTTGGACATCGTTGGACACCGTGGGACAACGTGGGACAACGTGGGACAACGTGGGACAACGTGGGACAACGTGGGACAACGTGGGACAACGTGGGACAACGTGGGACAACGTGGGACAACGTGGGACAACGTGGGACACCGTTGGACACCGTGGGACACCGTTGGACACCGTTGGACATCGTTGGACATCGTTGGACATCGTTGGACATCGTTGGACACCGTTGGACACCGTTGGACACCGTTGGACATCGTTGGACACCGTGGGACAACGTGGGACAACGTGGGACAACGTGGGACAACGTGGGACAACGTGGGACAACGTGGGACATCGTGGGACAACGTGGGACAACGTGGGACAACGTGGGACAACGTGGGAAACCATGGAACAACGTGGGACAACGTGGGACACCGTTGGACATCGTTGGACAACGTGGGACAACGTGGGACAACGTGGGACAACGTGGGACAACGTGGGACAACGTGGGACAACGTGGGACACCGTTGGACACCGTGGGACACCGTTGGACACCGTTGGACATCGTTGGACACCGTGGGACAACGTGGGACAACGTGGGACAACGTGGGACAACGTGGGACAACGTGGGACAACGTGGGACAACGTGGGACAACGTGGGACAACGTGGGACAACGTGGGACAACGTGGGACAACGTGGGACATCGTGGGACAACGTGGGACAACGTGGGACAACGTGGGACAACGTGGGACACCGTTGGACAACGTGGGACACCGTTGGACATCGTTGGACACCGTGGGACAACGTGGGACAACGTGGGACCACGTGGGACAACGTGGGACAACGTGGGACAACGTGGGACAACGTGGGACAACGTGGGACAACGTGGGACAACGTGGGACAACGTGGGACACCGTTGGACACCGTGGGACACCGTTGGACACCGTTGGACATCGTTGGACATCGTTGGACATCGTTGGACATCGTTGGACACCGTTGGACACCGTTGGACACCGTTGGACATCGTTGGACACCGTGGGACAACGTGGGACAACGTGGGACAACGTGGGACAACGTGGGACAACGTGGGACATCGTGGGACAACGTGGGACAACGTGGGACAACGTGGGACAACGTGGGACAACGTGGGACACCGTTGGACACCGTGGGACACCGTTGGACACCGTTGGACATCGTTGGACACCGTGGGACAACGTGGGACAACGTGGGACAACGTGGGACATCGTGGGACAACGTGGGACAACGTGGGACAACGTGGGACAACGTGGGACATCGTGGGACAACGTGGGACAACGTGGGACAACGTGGGACAACGTGGGACAACGTGGGACAACGTGGGACAACGTGGGACAACGTGGGACAACGTGGGACACCGTTGGACACCGTTGGACACCGTTGGACACCGTTGGACATCGTTGGACACCGTGGGACAACGTGGGACAACGTGGGACAACGTGGGAAACCATGGAACAACGTGGGACAACGTGGGACACCGTTGGACATCGTTGGACATCGTTGGACACCGTGGGACAACGTGGGACAACGTGGGACAACGTGGGACAACGTCGGACAACGTGGGACAACGTGGGACATCGTGGGACAACGTGGGACAACGTGGGACAACGTGGGACAACGTGGGACAACGTGGGACACCGTTGGACACCGTGGGACACCGTTGGACACCGTTGGACATCGTTGGACACCGTGGGACAACGTGGGACAACGTGGGACAACGTGGGACAACGTGGGACATCGTGGGACAACGTGGGACAACGTGGGACAACGTGGGACAACGTGGGACATCGTGGGACAACGTGGGACAACGTGGGACAACGTGGGACATCGTGGGACAACGTGGGACAACGTGGGACAACGTGGGACACCGTTGGACACCGTTGGACACCGTTGGACACCGTTGGACACCGTTGGACATCGTTGGACACCGTGGGACAACGTGGGACAACGTGGGACAACGTGGGAAACCATGGAACAACGTGGGACAACGTGGGACACCGTTGGACATCGTTGGACATCGTTGGACACCGTGGGACAACGTGGGACAACGTGGGACAACGTCGGAAACGTGGGACAACGTGGGACAACGTGGGACAACGTGGGACAACGTGGGACAACGTGGGACAACGTGGGACAACGTGGGACAACGTGGGACAACGTGGGACAACGTGGGACAACGTGGGACACCGTTGGACACCGTTGGACATCGTTGGACACCGTGGGACAACGTGGGACAACGTGGGACAACGTGGGACATCGTGGGACAACGTGGGACAACGTGGGACAACGTGGGACAACGTGGGACATCGTGGGACAACGTGGGACAACGTGGGACAACGTGGGACATCGTGGGACAACGTGGGACAACGTGGGACAACGTGGGACAACGTGGGACAACGTGGGACACCGTTGGACACCGTGGGACACCGTTGGACACCGTTGGACATCGTTGGACACCGTGGGACAACGTGGGACAACGTGGGACAACGTGGGACAACGTGGGACAACGTGGGACAACGTGGGACAACGTGGGACAACGTGGGACAACGTGGGACAACGTGGGACAACGTGGGACAACGTGGGACAACGTGGGACACCGTTGGACAACGTGGGACACCGTTGGACATCGTTGGACACCGTGGGACAACGTGGGACAACGTGGGACACCGTGGGACAACGTGGGACAACGTGGGACAACGTGGGACAACGTGGGACAACGTGGGACAACGTGGGACAACGTGGGACAACGTGGGACAACGTGGGACAACGTGGGACAACGTGGGACATCGTGGGACAACGTGGGACAACGTGGGACAACGTGGGACAACGTGGGACACCGTTGGACAACGTGGGACACCGTTGGACATCGTGGGACACCGTGGGACAACGTGGGACAACGTGGGACCACGTGGGACAACGTGGGACAACGTGGGACAACGTGGGACAACGTGGGACAACGTGGGACAACGTGGGACAACGTGGGACACCGTTGGACACCGTGGGACACCGTTGGACACCGTTGGACATCGTTGGACATCGTTGGACATCGTTGGACATCGTTGGACACCGTTGGACACCGTTGGACACCGTTGGACATCGTTGGACACCGTGGGACAACGTGGGACAACGTGGGACAACGTGGGACAACGTGGGACAACGTGGGACATCGTGGGACAACGTGGGACAACGTGGGACAACGTGGGACAACGTGGGACAACGTGGGACACCGTTGGACACCGTGGGACACCGTTGGACACCGTTGGACATCGTTGGACACCGTGGGACAACGTGGGACAACGTGGGACAACGTGGGACATCGTGGGACAACGTGGGACAACGTGGGACAACGTGGGACAACGTGGGACATCGTGGGACAACGTGGGACAACGTGGGACAACGTGGGACAACGTGGGACAACGTGGGACAACGTGGGACAACGTGGGACAACGTGGGACAACGTGGGACACCGTTGGACACCGTTGGACACCGTTGGACACCGTTGGACATCGTTGGACACCGTGGGACAACGTGGGACAACGTGGGACAACGTGGGAAACCATGGAACAACGTGGGACAACGTGGGACACCGTTGGACATCGTTGGACATCGTTGGACACCGTGGGACAACGTGGGACAACGTGGGACAACGTGGGACAACGTCGGACAACGTGGGACAACGTGGGACATCGTGGGACAACGTGGGACAACGTGGGACAACGTGGGACAACGTGGGACAACGTGGGACACCGTTGGACACCGTGGGACACCGTTGGACACCGTTGGACATCGTTGGACACCGTGGGACAACGTGGGACAACGTGGGACAACGTGGGACAACGTGGGACATCGTGGGACAACGTGGGACAACGTGGGACAACGTGGGACAACGTGGGACAACGTGGGACAACGTGGGACAACGTGGGACAACGTGGGACACCGTTGGACACCGTTGGACATCGTTGGACACCGTGGGACAACGTGGGACAACGTGGGACAACGTGGGACATCGTGGGACAACGTGGGACAACGTGGGACAACGTGGGACAACGTGGGACATCGTGGGACAACGTGGGACAACGTGGGACAACGTGGGACATCGTGGGACAACGTGGGACAACGTGGGACAACGTGGGACAACGTGGGACAACGTGGGACACCGTTGGACACCGTTGGACACCGTTGGACACCGTTGGACATCGTTGGACACCGTGGGACAACGTGGGACAACGTGGGACAACGTGGGAAACCATGGAACAACGTGGGACAACGTGGGACACCGTTGGACATCGTTGGACATCGTTGGACACCGTGGGACAACGTGGGACAACGTGGGACAACGTGGGACAACGTCGGACAACGTGGGACAACGTGGGACAACGTGGGACAACGTGGGACAACGTGGGACAACGTGGGACAACGTGGGACATCGTGGGACAACGTGGGACAACGTGGGACAACGTGGGACAACGTGGGACATCGTTGGACACCGTTGGACACCGTGGGACAACGTGGGACAACGTGGGACAACGTGAGACAACGTGGGACAACGTGGGACAACGTGTGACAACGTGGGACAACGTGGGACAACGTGGGACAACGTGGGACAACGTGGGACAACGTGGGACAACGTGGGACATCGTGGGACAACGTGGGACAACGTGGGACAACGTGGGACAACGTGGGACAACATGGGACACCGTTGGACATCGTTGGACACCGTGGGACAACGTGGGACAACGTGGGACAACGTGGGACACCGTTGGACACCGTAGGACACCGTTGGACACCGTTGGACATCGTTGGACACCGTGGGACAACGTGGGACAACGTGGGACAACGTGAGAAACCATGGAACAACTTGGGACAACGTGGGACACCGTTGGACATCGTTGGACAACGTGGGACAACGTGGGACAACGTGGGACAACGTGGGACAACGTGGGACAACGTGGGACACCGTTGGACACCGTGGGACACCGTTGGACACCGTTGGACATCGTTGGACACCGTGGGACAACGTGGGACAACGTGGGACAACGTGGGACAACGTGGGACAACGTGGGACAACGTGGGACAACGTGGGACAACGTGGGACAACGTGGGACAACGTGGGACAACGTGGGACAACGTGGGACAACGTGGGACACCGTTGGACAACGTGGGACACCGTTGGACATCGTTGGACACCGTGGGACAACGTGGGACAACGTGGGACCACGTGGGACAACGTGGGACAACGTGGGACAACGTGGGACAACGTGGGACAACGTGGGACAACGTGGGACAACGTGGGACATCGTGGGACAACGTGGGACAACGTGGAACAACGTGGGACACCGTTGGACATCGTTGGACACCGTGGGACAACGTGGGACAACGTGGGACAACGTGGGACAACGTGGGACAACGTGGGACAACGTGGGAAACCATGGAACAACGTGGGACAACGTGGGACACCGTTCGACATCGTTGGACAACGTGGGACAACGTGGGACAACGTGGGACAACGTGGGACAACGTGGGACAACGTGGGACACCGTTGGACACCGTGGGACACCGTTGGACACCGTTGGACATCGTTGGACACCGTGGGACAACGTGGGACAACGTTGGACATCGTTGGGCATCGTTGGACATCGTGGGACACCGTTGGACATCGTTGGACATCGTTGGACACCGTTGGACATCGTTGGACACCGTTGGACATCGTTGGACATCGTTGGACATCGTGGGACACCGTTGGACATCGTTGGACATCGTTGGACACCGTGGGACAACGTGGGACAACGTGGGACAACGTGGGAAACCATGGAACAACGTGGGACAACGTGGGACACCGTTGGACATCGTTGGACAACGTGGGACAACGTGGGACAACGTGGGACAACGTGGGACAACGTGGGACAACGTGGGACAACGTGGGACACCGTTGGACACCGTGGGACACCGTTGGACACCGTTGGACATCGTTGGACACCGTGGGACAACGTGGGACAACGTGGGACAACGTGGGACAACGTGGGACAACGTGGGACAACGTGGGACAACGTGGGACAACGTGGGACAACGTGGGACAACGTGGGACAACGTGGGACACCGTTGGACACCGTGGGACACCGTTGGACACCGTTGGACATCGTTGGACATCGTTGGACATCGTTGGACATCGTTGGACACCGTTGGACACCGTTGGACACCGTTGGACATCGTTGGACACCGTGGGACAACGTGGGACAACGTGGGACAACGTGGGACAACGTGGGACAACGTGGGACAACGTGGGACATCGTGGGACAACGTGGGACAACGTGGGACAACGTGGGACAACGTGGGAAACCATGGAACAACGTGGGACAACGTGGGACACCGTTGGACATCGTTGGACAACGTGGGACAACGTGGGACAACGTGGGACAACGTGGGACAACGTGGGACAACGTGGGACAACGTGGGACACCGTTGGACACCGTGGGACACCGTTGGACACCGTTGGACATCGTTGGACACCGTGGGACAACGTGGGACAACGTGGGACAACGTGGGACAACGTGGGACAACGTGGGACAACGTGGGACAACGTGGGACAACGTGGGACAACGTGGGACAACGTGGGACAACGTGGGACATCGTGGGACAACGTGGGACAACGTGGGACAACGTGGGACATCGTGGGACAACGTGGGACAACGTGGGACAACGTGGGACAACGTGGGACACCGTTGGACAACGTGGGACACCGTTGGACATCGTTGGACACCGTGGGACAACGTGGGACAACGTGGGACCACGTGGGACAACGTGGGACAACGTGGGACAACGTGGGACAACGTGGGACAACGTGGGACAACGTGGGACATCGTGGGACAACGTGGGACAACGTGGGGCACCGTTGGACATCGTTGGACACCGTGGGACACCGTGGGACAACGTGGGACAACGTGGGACAACGTGGGACAACGTGGGACAACGTGGGACAACGTGGGACAACGTGGGACAACGTGGGACAACGTGGGACAACGTGGGACATCGTGGGACAACGTGGGACAACGTGGGACAACGTGGGACAACGTGGGACAACGTGGGACAACGTGGGACAACGTGGGACAACGTGGGACATCGTGGGACAACGTGGGACAACGTGGGACAACGTGGGACAACGTGGGACACCGTTGGACAACGTGGGACACCGTTGGACATCGTTGGACACCGTGGGACAACGTGGGACAACGTGGGACCACGTGGGACAACGTGGGACAACGTGGGACAACGTGGGACAACGTGGGACATCGTGGGACAACGTGGGACAACGTGGGACAACGTGGGACAACGTGGGACAACGTGGGACACCGTTGGACACCGTTGGACACCGTTGGACACCGTTGGACATCGTTGGACACCGTGGGACAACGTGGGACAACGTGGGACAACGTGGGAAACCATGGAACAACGTGGGACAACGTGGGACACCGTTGGACATCGTTGGACATCGTTGGACACCGTTGGACACCGTGGGACAACGTGGGACAACGTGGGACAACGTGGGACAACGTGGGACAACGTGGGACAACGTGGGACAACGTGGGACAACGTGGGACAAC
>NW_025963769.1:0-21457 GCF_910591885.1 Bombus terrestris
CCACGTTGTCCCACGTTGTCCCACGTTGTCCCACGTTGTCCCACGATGTCCCACGTTGTCCCACGTTGTCCCACGTTGTCCCACGTTGTCCCACGTTGTCCCACGGTGTCCAACGGTGTCCAACGATGTCCCACGTTGTCCCACGTTGTCCCACGTTGTCCCACGTTGTCCCACGATGTCCCACGTTGTCCCACGTTGTCCCACGTTGTCCCACGTTGTCCCACGTTGTCCCACGTTGTCCCACGTTGTCCCACGTTGTCCCACGTTGTCCCACGTTGTCCCACGTTGTCCCACGGTGTCCAACGATGTCCAACGGTGTCCAACGGTGTCCCACGGTGTCCAACTGTGTCCCACGTTGTCCCACGTTGTCCCACGTTGTCCCACGTTGTCCCACGTTGTCCCACGTTGTCCAACGATGTCCAACGGTGTCCCACGTTGTCCCACGTTGTTCCATGGTTTCCCACGTTGTCCCACGTTGTCCCACGTTGTCCCACGTTGTCCCACGTTGTCCCACGGTGTCCCACGGTGTCCAACGATGTCCAACGGTGTCCCACGTTGTCCCACGTTGTCCCACGTTGTCCCACGTTGTCCCACGTTGTCGCACGATGTCCCACGTTGTCCCACGTTGTCCCACGTTGTCCCACGTTGTCCCACGTTGTCCCACGTTGTCCCACGTTGTCCCACGTGGTCCCACGTTGTCCCACGTTGTCCCACGGTGTCCAACGATGTCCAACGGTGTCCCACGTTGTCCAACGGTGTCCCACGTTGTCCCACGTTGTCCCACGTTGTCCCACGTTGTCCCACGATGTCCCACGTTGTCCCACGTTGTCCCACGTTGTCCCACGTTGTCCCACGTTGTCCCACGTTGTCCCACGTTGTCCCATGTTGTCCCACGTTGTCCCACGTTGTCCCACGTTGTCCCACGGTGTCCAACGATGTCCAACGGTGTCCAACGGTGTCCCACGGTGTCCAACGGTGTCCCACGTTGTCCCACGTTGTCCCACGTTGTCCCACGTTGTCCCACGTTGTCCAACGATGTCCCACGTTGTCCCACGTTGTCCCACGTTGTCCCACGTTGTCCCACGTTGTCCCACGTTGTCCCACGTTGTCCCACGTTGTCCCACGTTGTCCCATGGTGTCCAACGATGTCCAACGGTGTCCAGCGATGTCCAACGGTGTCCCACGTTGTCCCACGTTTTCCCACGTTGTCCCACGTTGTCCCACGGTGTCCAACGATGTCCAACGATGTCCAACGGTGTCCCACGTTGTCCCACGTTGTTCCATGGTTTCCTACGTTGTCCCACGTTGTCCCACGTTGTCCCACGGTGTCCAACGATGTCCAACGGTGTCCAACGGTGTCCAACGGTGTCCAACGGTGTCCCACGTTGTCCCACGTTGTCCCACGTTGTCCCACGTTGTCCCACGTTGTCCCACGATGTCCCACGTTGTCCCACGTTGTCCCACGTTGTCCCACGATGTCCCACGTTGTCCCACGTTGTCCCACGTTGTCCCACGTTGTCCCACGTTGTCCCACGTTGTCCCACGTTGTCCCACGTTGTCCCACGTTGTCCCACGTTGTCCCACGTTGTCCCACGTTGTCCCACGTTGTCCCACGTTGTCCCACGTTGTCCCACGTTGTCCCACGTTGTCCCACGTTGTCCCACGGTGTCCAACGATGTCCAACGGTGTCCAACGATGTCCCACGTTGTCCCACGTTGCCCCACGTTGTCCCACGTTGTCCCACGCTGTCCCACGTTGTCCCACGTTGTCCCACGTTGTCCCACGTTGTCCCACGTTGTCCCACGTTGTCCCACGTTGTCCCACGTTGTCCCACGTTGTCCCACGTTGTCCCACGTTGTCCCACGGTGCCCAACGATGTCCAACGGTGTCCAACGGTGTCCAACGGTGTCCAACGGTGTCCAACGGTGTCCCACGGTGTCCAACGGTGTCCCACGTTGTCCCACGTTGTCCCACGTTGTCCCACGTTGTCCCACGATGTCCCACGTTGTCCAACGGTGTCCAACGGTGTCCAACGATGTCCAACGATGTCCAACGGTGTCCCACGATGTCCAACGATGTCCAACGATGTCCAACGGTGTCCCACGTTGTCCCACGTTGTCCCACGTTGTCCCACGTTGTCCCACGTTGTCCCACGGTGTCCAACGATGTCCAACGGTGTCCCACGTTGTCCAACGGTGTCCCACGTTGTCCCACGTTGTCCCACGTTGTCCCACGTTGTCCCACGTTGTCCCACGTTGTCCCACGTTGTCCCACGTTGTCCCACGTTGTCCCACGTTGTCCCACGTTGTCCCACGGTGTCCCACGGTGTCCAACGATGTCCAACGGTGTCCCACGTTGTCCCACGTTGTTCCATGGTTTCCCACGTTGTCCCACGTTGTCCCACGTTGTCCCACGATGTCCCACGTTGTCCCACGTTGTCCCACGTTGTCCCACGTTGTCCCACGATGTCCCACGTTGTCCCACGTTGTCCCACGTTGTCCCACGTTGTCCCACGTTGTCCCTGATGTCCCACGTTGTCCAACGGTGTCCAACGGTGTCCAACGATGTCCAACGATGTCCAACGGTGTCCCACGATGTCCAACGATGTCCAACGATGTCCAACGGTGTCCCACGTTGTCCCACGTTGTCCCACGTTGTCCCACGTTGTCCCACGTTGTCCCACGGTGTCCAACGATGTCCAACGGTGTCCCACGTTGTCCAACGGTGTCCCACGTTGTCCCACGTTGTCCCACGTTGTCCCACGTTGTCCCACGTTGTCCCACGTTGTCCCACGTTGTCCCACGTTGTCCCACGTTGTTCCATGGTTTCCCACGTTGTCCCACGTTGTCCCACGTTGTCCCACGGTGTCCCACGGTGTCCCACGGTGTCCAACGATGTCCAACGGTGTCCCACGTTGTCCCACGTTGTTCCATGGTTGCCCACGTTGTCCCACGTTGTCCCACGTTGTCCCACGATGTCCCACGTTGTCCCACGTTGTCCCACGTTGTCCCACGTTGTCCCACGGTGTCCAACGATGTCCAACGGTGTCCAACGGTGTCCCACGTTGTCCCACGTTGTCCCACGTTGTCCCACGTTGTCCCACGTTGTCCCACGTTGTCCCACGTTGTCCCACGTTGTCCCACGATGTCCCACGTTGTCCCACGTTGTTCCATGGTTTCCCACGTTGTCCCACGTTGTCCCACGTTGTCCCACGGTGTCCCACGGTGTCCCACGGTGTCCCACGTTGTCCCACGTTGTCCCACGTTGTCCCACGTTGTCCCACGTTGTCCCACGTTGTCCCACGTTGTCCCACGTTGTCCCACGTTGTCCCACGTTGTCCCACGTTGTCCCACGTTGTCCCACGTTGTCCCACGGTGTCCAACGATGTCCAACGGTGTCCAACGATGTCCCACGTTGTCCCACGTTGTCCCACGTTGTCCCACGTTGTCCCACGATGTCCCACGTTGTCCCACGTTGTCCCACGTTGTCCCACGTTGTCCCACGTTGTCCCACGTTGTCCCACGTTGTCCCACGTTGTCCCACGTTGTCCCACGTTGTCCCACGTTGTCCCACGGTGCCCAACGATGTCCAACGGTGTCCAACGGTGTCCAACGGTGTCCAACGGTGTCCAACGGTGTCCCACGGTGTCCAACGGTGTCCCACGTTGTCCCACGTTGTCCCACGTTGTCCCACGTTGTCCCACGATGTCCCACGTTGTCCAACGGTGTCCAACGGTGTCCAACGATGTCCAACGATGTCCAACGGTGTCCCACGATGTCCAACGATGTCCAACGATGTCCAACGGTGTCCCACGTTGTCCCACGTTGTCCCACGTTGTCCCACGTTGTCCCACGTTGTCCCACGGTGTCCAACGATGTCCAACGGTGTCCCACGTTGTCCAACGGTGTCCCACGTTGTCCCACGTTGTCCCACGTTGTCCCACGTTGTCCCACGTTGTCCCACGTTGTCCCACGTTGTCCCACGTTGTCCCACGTTGTCCCACGTTGTCCCACGTTGTCCCACGGTGTCCCACGGTGTCCAACGATGTCCAACGGTGTCCCACGTTGTCCCACGTTGTTCCATGGTTTCCCACGTTGTCCCACGTTGTCCCACGTTGTCCCACGATGTCCCACGTTGTCCCACGTTGTCCCACGTTGTCCCACGTTGTCCCACGATGTCCCACGTTGTCCCACGTTGTCCCACGTTGTCCCACGTTGTCCCACGTTGTCCCTGATGTCCCACGTTGTCCAACGGTGTCCAACGGTGTCCAACGATGTCCAACGATGTCCAACGGTGTCCCACGATGTCCAACGATGTCCAACGATGTCCAACGGTGTCCCACGTTGTCCCACGTTGTCCCACGTTGTCCCACGTTGTCCCACGTTGTCCCACGGTGTCCAACGATGTCCAACGGTGTCCCACGTTGTCCAACGGTGTCCCACGTTGTCCCACGGTGTCCCACGTTGTCCCACGTTGTCCCACGTTGTCCCACGTTGTCCCACGTTGTCCCACGTTGTCCCACGTTGTTCCATGGTTTCCCACGTTGTCCCACGTTGTCCCACGTTGTCCCACGGTGTCCCACGGTGTCCCACGGTGTCCAACGATGTCCAACGGTGTCCCACGTTGTCCCACGTTGTTCCATGGTTGCCCACGTTGTCCCACGTTGTCCCACGTTGTCCCACGATGTCCCACGTTGTCCCACGTTGTCCCACGTTGTCCCACGTTGTCCCACGGTGTCCAACGATGTCCAACGGTGTCCAACGGTGTCCCACGTTGTCCCACGTTGTCCCACGTTGTCCCACGTTGTCCCACGTTGTCCCACGTTGTCCCACGTTGTCCCACGTTGTCCCACGATGTCCCACGTTGTCCCACGTTGTTCCATGGTTTCCCACGTTGTCCCACGTTGTCCCACGTTGTCCCACGGTGTCCCACGGTGTCCCACGGTGTCCAACGATGTCCAACGGTGTCCCACGTTGTCCCACGTTGTTCCATGGTTTCCCACGTTGTCCCACGTTGTCCCACGTTGTCCCACGATGTCCCACGTTGTCCCACGTTGTCCCACGTTGTCCCACGTTGTCCCACGGTGTCCAACGATGTCCAACGGTGTCCAACGGTGTCCCACGGTGTCCAACGGTGTCCCACGTTTTCCCACGTTGTCCCACGTTGTCCCACGTTGTCCCACGTTGTCCCACGATGTCCCACGTTGTCCCACGTTGTCCCACGTTGTCCCACGTTGTCCCACGTTGTCCCACGTTGTCCCACGTTGTCCCACGATGTCCCACGTTGTCCCACGTTGTCCCACGTTGTCCCACGTTGTCCCACGGTGTCCAACGATGTCCAACGGTGTCCAACGGTGTCCCACGGTGTCCAACGGTGTCCCACGTTTTCCCACGTTGTCCCACGTTGTCCCACGTTGTCCCACGTTGTCCCACGATGTCCCACGTTGTCCCACGTTGTCCCACGTTGTCCCACGTTGTCCCACGGTGTCCAACGATGTCCAACGGTGTCCAACGGTGTCCCACGGTGTCCAACGGTGTCCCACGTTTTCTCACGTTGTCCCACGTTGTCCCACGTTGTCCCACGTTGTCCCACGATGTCCCACGTTGTCCCACGTTGTCCCACGTTGTCCCACGTTGTCCCACGTTGTCCCACGTTGTCCCACGGTGTCCAACGATGTCCAACGGTGTCCAACGGTGTCCCACGGTGTCCAACGGTGTCCCACGTTTTCCCACGTTGTCCCACGTTGTCCCACGTTGTCCCACGTTGTCCCACGATGTCCCACGTTGTCCCACGTTGTCCCACGTTGTCCCACGTTGTCCCACGTTGTCCCACGTTGTCCCACGTTGTCCCACGTTGTCCCACGTTGTCCCACGTTGTCCCACGTTGTCCCACGTTGTCCCACGTTGTCCCACGGTGTCCAACGATGTCCAACGGTGTCCAACGATGTCCCACGTTGTCCCACGTTGTCCCACGTTGTCCCACGTTGTCCCACGATGTCCCACGTTGTCCCACGTTGTCCCACGTTGTCCCACGTTGTCCCACGTTGTCCCACGTTGTCCCACGTTGTCCCACGTTGTCCCACGTTGTCCCACGTTGTCCCACGTTGTCCCACGGTGCCCAACGATGTCCAACGGTGTCCAACGGTGTCCAACGGTGTCCAACGGTGTCCAACGGTGTCCCACGGTGTCCAACGGTGTCCCACGTTGTCCCACGTTGTCCCACGTTGTCCCACGTTGTCCCACGATGTCCCACGTTGTCCAACGGTGTCCAACGGTGTCCAACGATGTCCAACGATGTCCAACGGTGTCCCACGATGTCCAACGATGTCCAACGATGTCCAACGGTGTCCCACGTTGTCCCACGTTGTCCCACGTTGTCCCACGTTGTCCCACGTTGTCCCACGGTGTCCAACGATGTCCAACGGTGTCCCACGTTGTCCAACGGTGTCCCACGTTGTCCCACGTTGTCCCACGTTGTCCCACGTTGTCCCACGTTGTCCCACGTTGTCCCACGTTGTCCCACGTTGTCCCACGTTGTCCCACGTTGTCCCACGTTGTCCCACGGTGTCCCACGGTGTCCAACGATGTCCAACGGTGTCCCACGTTGTCCCACGTTGTTCCATGGTTTCCCACGTTGTCCCACGTTGTCCCACGTTGTCCCACGATGTCCCACGTTGTCCCACGTTGTCCCACGTTGTCCCACGTTGTCCCACGATGTCCCACGTTGTCCCACGTTGTCCCACGTTGTCCCACGTTGTCCCACGTTGTCCCTGATGTCCCACGTTGTCCAACGGTGTCCAACGGTGTCCAACGATGTCCAACGATGTCCAACGGTGTCCCACGATGTCCAACGATGTCCAACGATGTCCAACGGTGTCCCACGTTGTCCCACGTTGTCCCACGTTGTCCCACGTTGTCCCACGTTGTCCCACGGTGTCCAACGATGTCCAACGGTGTCCCACGTTGTCCAACGGTGTCCCACGTTGTCCCACGTTGTCCCACGTTGTCCCACGTTGTCCCACGTTGTCCCACGTTGTCCCACGTTGTCCCACGTTGTCCCACGTTGTTCCATGGTTTCCCACGTTGTCCCACGTTGTCCCACGTTGTCCCAC
Organism: Bombus terrestris; assembly: GCF_910591885.1. NCBI lineage: Eukaryota > Metazoa > Arthropoda > Insecta > Hymenoptera > Apidae > Bombus > Bombus terrestris. The sequence continues at coordinate 7,112 of NW_025963769.1, forward strand.
GGTGTCCCACGGTGTCCCACGGTGTCCAACGATGTCCAACGGTGTCCCACGTTGTCCCACGTTGTTCCATGGTTGCCCACGTTGTCCCACGTTGTCCCACGTTGTCCCACGATGTCCCACGTTGTCCCACGTTGTCCCACGTTGTCCCACGTTGTCCCACGGTGTCCAACGATGTCCAACGGTGTCCAACGGTGTCCCACGTTGTCCCACGTTGTCCCACGTTGTCCCACGTTGTCCCACGTTGTCCCACGTTGTCCCACGTTGTCCCACGTTGTCCCACGATGTCCCACGTTGTCCCACGTTGTTCCATGGTTTCCCACGTTGTCCCACGTTGTCCCACGTTGTCCCACGGTGTCCCACGGTGTCCCACGGTGTCCCACGTTGTCCCACGTTGTCCCACGTTGTCCCACGTTGTCCCACGTTGTCCCACGTTGTCCCACGTTGTCCCACGTTGTCCCACGTTGTCCCACGTTGTCCCACGTTGTCCCACGTTGTCCCACGTTGTCCCACGGTGTCCAACGATGTCCAACGGTGTCCAACGATGTCCCACGTTGTCCCACGTTGTCCCACGTTGTCCCACGTTGTCCCACGATGTCCCACGTTGTCCCACGTTGTCCCACGTTGTCCCACGTTGTCCCACGTTGTCCCACGTTGTCCCACGTTGTCCCACGTTGTCCCACGTTGTCCCACGTTGTCCCACGTTGTCCCACGGTGCCCAACGATGTCCAACGGTGTCCAACGGTGTCCAACGGTGTCCAACGGTGTCCAACGGTGTCCCACGGTGTCCAACGGTGTCCCACGTTGTCCCACGTTGTCCCACGTTGTCCCACGTTGTCCCACGATGTCCCACGTTGTCCAACGGTGTCCAACGGTGTCCAACGATGTCCAACGATGTCCAACGGTGTCCCACGATGTCCAACGATGTCCAACGATGTCCAACGGTGTCCCACGTTGTCCCACGTTGTCCCACGTTGTCCCACGTTGTCCCACGTTGTCCCACGGTGTCCAACGATGTCCAACGGTGTCCCACGTTGTCCAACGGTGTCCCACGTTGTCCCACGTTGTCCCACGTTGTCCCACGTTGTCCCACGTTGTCCCACGTTGTCCCACGTTGTCCCACGTTGTCCCACGTTGTCCCACGTTGTCCCACGTTGTCCCACGGTGTCCCACGGTGTCCAACGATGTCCAACGGTGTCCCACGTTGTCCCACGTTGTTCCATGGTTTCCCACGTTGTCCCACGTTGTCCCACGTTGTCCCACGATGTCCCACGTTGTCCCACGTTGTCCCACGTTGTCCCACGTTGTCCCACGATGTCCCACGTTGTCCCACGTTGTCCCACGTTGTCCCACGTTGTCCCACGTTGTCCCTGATGTCCCACGTTGTCCAACGGTGTCCCACGGTGTCCAACGATGTCCAACGATGTCCAACGGTGTCCCACGATGTCCAACGATGTCCAACGATGTCCAACGGTGTCCCACGTTGTCCCACGTTGTCCCACGTTGTCCCACGTTGTCCCACGTTGTCCCACGGTGTCCAACGATGTCCAACGGTGTCCCACGTTGTCCAACGGTGTCCCACGTTGTCCCACGTTGTCCCACGTTGTCCCACGTTGTCCCACGTTGTCCCACGTTGTCCCACGTTGTCCCACGTTGTCCCACGTTGTTCCATGGTTTCCCACGTTGTCCCACGTTGTCCCACGTTGTCCCACGGTGTCCCACGGTGTCCCACGGTGTCCAACGATGTCCAACGGTGTCCCACGTTGTCCCACGTTGTTCCATGGTTGCCCACGTTGTCCCACGTTGTCCCACGCTGTCCCACGATGTCCCACGTTGTCCCACGGTGTCCCACGTTGTCCCACGTTGTCCCACGGTGTCCAACGATGTCCAACGGTGTCCAACGGTGTCCCACGTTGTCCCACGTTGTCCCACGTTGTCCCACGTTGTCCCACGTTGTCCCACGTTGTCCCACGTTGTCCCACGTTGTCCCACGATGTCCCACGTTGTCCCACGTTGTTCCATGGTTTCCCACGTTGTCCCCCCACGGTGTCCAACGGTGTCCCACGGTGTCCAACGATGTCCAACGGTGTCCCACGTTGTCCCACGTTGTTCCATGGTTTCCCACGTTGTCCCACGTTGTCCCACGTTGTCCCACGATGTCCCACGTTGTCCCACGTTGTCCCACGTTGTCCCACGTTGTCCCACGGTGTCCAACGATGTCCAACGGTGTCCAACGGTGTCCCACGGTGTCCCACGGTGTCCCACGTTTTCCCACGTTGTCCCACGTTGTCCCACGTTGTCCCACGTTGTCCCACGATGTCCCACGTTGTCCCACGTTGTCCCACGTTGTCCCACGTTGTCCCACGTTGTCCCACGTTGTCCCACGTTGTCCCACGATGTCCCACGTTGTCCCACGTTGTCCCACGTTGTCCCACGTTGTCCCACGGTGTCCAACGATGTCCAACGGTGTCCAACGGTGTCCCACGGTGTCCAACGGTGTCCCACGTTTTCCCACGTTGTCCCACGTTGTCCCACGTTGTCCCACGTTGTCCCACGATGTCCCACGTTGTCCCACGTTGTCCCACGTTGTCCCACGTTGTCCCACGGTGTCCAACGATGTCCAACGGTGTCCAACGGTGTCCCACGGTGTCCAACGGTGTCCCACGTTTTCTCACGTTGTCCCACGTTGTCCCACGTTGTCCCACGTTGTCCCACGATGTCCCACGTTGTCCCACGTTGTCCCACGTTGTCCCACGTTGTCCCACGTTGTCCCACGTTGTCCCACGGTGTCCAACGATGTCCAACGGTGTCCAACGGTGTCCAACGGTGTCCAACAGTGTCCCACGATGTCCAACGATGTCCAACGATGTCCAACGGTGTCCAACGATGTCCAACGGTGTCCCACGGTGTCCAACGATGTCCAACGGTGTCCCACGTTGTCCCACGTTGTCCCACGTTGTCCCACGTTGTCCCACGTTGTCCCACGATGTCCCACGTTGTCCCACGTTGTCCCACGTTGTCCCACGTTGTCCCACGTTGTCCCACGTTGTCCCACGTTGTCCCACGTTGTCCCACGTGGTCCCACGTTGTCCCACGTTGTCCCACGGTGTCCAACGATGTCCAACGGTGTCCCACGTTGTCCAACGGTGTCCCACGTTGTCCCACGTTGTCCCACGTTGTCCCACGTTGTCCCACGTTGTCCCACGGTGTCCCACGGTGTCCAACGATGTCCAACGGTGTCCCACGTTGTCCCACGTTGTCCCACGTTGTCCCACGTTGTCCCACGTTGTCCCACGTTGTCCCACGTTGTCCAACGATGTCCAACGGTGTCCCACGTTGTCCCACGTTGTTCCATGGTTTCCCACGTTGTCCCACGTTGTCCCACGTTGTCCCACGGTGTCCAACGATGTCCAACGGTGTCCAACGGTGTCCAACGGTGTCCAACGGTGTCCCACGTTGTCCCACGTTGTCCCACGTTGTCCCACGTTGTCCCACGTTGTCCCACGTTGTCCCACGTTGTCCCACGTTGTCCCACGTTGTCCCACGTTGTCCCACGTTGTCCCACGGGGTCCAACGATGTCCAACGGTGTCCAACGGTGTCCCACGGTGTCCAACGGTGTCCCACGTTGTCCCACGTTGTCCCACGTTGTCCCACGTTGTCCCACGTTGTCCCACGATGTCCCACGTTGTCCCACGTTGTCCCACGTTGTCCCACGTTGTCCCACGTTGTCCCACGTTGTCCCACGGTGTCCAACGATGTCCAACGGTGTCCAACGATGTCCAACGATGTCCAACGATGTCCAACGGTGTCCCACGTTGTCCCACGTTGTCCCACGTTGTCCCACGTTGTCCCACGTTGTCCAACGGTGTCCCACGTTGTCCCACGTTGTCCCACGTTGTCCCACGTTGTCCCACGTTGTCCCACGTTGTCCCACGATGTCCCACGTTGTCCCACGTTGTCCCACGTTGTCCCACGTTGTCCCACGTTGTCCCACGTTGTCCCACGTTGTCCCACGTTGTCCCACGTTGTCCCACGTTGTCCCACGTTGTCCCACGATGTCCCACGTTGTCCCACGTTGTCCCACGTTGTCCCACGTTGTCCCACGTTGTCCCACGTTGTCCCACGTTGTCCCACGTTGTCCCACGTTGTCCCACGTTGTCCCACGTTGTCCCACGGGGTCCAACGATGTCCAACGGTGTCCAACGGTGTCCCACGGTGTCCAACGGTGTCCCACGTTGTCCCACGTTGTCCCACGTTGTCCCACGTTGTCCCACGTTGTCCCACGATGTCCCACGTTGTCCCATGTTGTCCCACGTTGTCCCACGTTGTCCCACGTTGTCCCACGTTGTCCCACGGTGTCCAACGATGTCCAACGGTGTCCAACGGTGTCCAACGGTGTCCAACGATGTCCAACGATGTCCAACGATGTCCAACGGTGTCCCACGTTGTCCCACGTTGTCCCACGTTGTCCCACGTTGTCCCACGTTGTCCAACGATGTCCAACGGTGTCCCACGTTGTCCCACGTTGTTCCATGGTTTCCCACGTTGTCCCACGTTGTCCGACGTTGTCCCACGGTGTCCAACGATGTCCAACGGTGTCCAACGGTGTCCAACGGTGTTCAACGGTGTCCCACGTTGTCCCACGTTGTCCCACGTTGTCCCACGGTGTCCAACGATGTCCAACGGTGTCCCACGTTGTCCCACGTTGTCCCACGTTGTCCCACGTTGTCCCACGTTGTCCCACGATGTCCCACGTTGTCCCACGTTGTCCCACGTTGTCCCACGTTGTCCCACGTGGTCCCACGTTGTCCCACGTTGTCCCACGGTGTCCAACGATGTCCAACGGTGTCCAACGGTGTCCCACGGTGTCCAACGGTGTCCCACGTTTTCCCACGTTGTCCCACGTTGTCCCACGTTGTCCCACGTTGTCCCACGATGTCCCACGTTGTCCCACGTTGTCCCACGTTGTCCCACGTTGTCCCACGTTGTCCCACGTTGTCCCACGGTGTCCAACGATGTCCAACGGTGTCCAACGGTGTCCAACGGTGTCCAACGATGTCCAACGATGTCCAACGATGTCCAACGGTGTCCAACGATGTCCAACGATGTCCAACGGTGTCCCACGATGTCCAACGATGTCCAACGATGTCCAACGGTGTCCAACGATGTCCAACGGTGTCCAACGATGTCCAACGATGTCCAACGGTGTCCCACGATGTCCAACGATGTCCAACGATGTCCAACGGTGTCCAACGGTGTCCAACGGTGTCCCACGGTGTCCAACGGTGTCCCACGTTGTCCCACGTTGTCCCACGTTGTCCCACGTTGTCCCACGATGTCCCACGTTGTCCAACGGTGTCCAACGGTGTCCAACGGTGTCCAACGGTGTCCAACGGTGTCCAACGGTGTCCCACGGTGTCCAACGGTGTCCCACGTTGTCCCACGTTGTCCCACGTTGTCCCACGTTGTCCCACGATGTCCCACGTTGTCCAACGGTGTCCAACGGTGTCCAACGATGTCCAACGATGTCCAACGGTGTCCCACGATGTCCAACGATGTCCAACGATGTCCAACGGTGTCCCACGTTGTCCCACGTTGTCCCACGTTGTCCCACGTTGTCCCACGTTGTCCCACGGTGTCCAACGATGTCCAACGGTGTCCCACGTTGTCCAACGGTGTCCCACGTTGTCCCACGTTGTCCCACGTTGTCCCACGTTGTCCCACGTTGTCCCACGTTGTCCCACGTTGTCCCACGTTGTCCCACGTTGTCCCACGTTGTCCCACGTTGTCCCACGGTGTCCCACGGTGTCCAACGATGTCCAACGGTGTCCCACGTTGTCCCACGTTGTTCCATGGTTTCCCACGTTGTCCCACGTTGTCCCACGTTGTCCCACGATGTCCCACGTTGTCCCACGTTGTCCCACGTTGTCCCACGTTGTCCCACGATGTCCCACGTTGTCCCACGTTGTCCCACGTTGTCCCACGTTGTCCCACGTTGTCCCTGATGTCCCACGTTGTCCAACGGTGTCCAACGGTGTCCAACGATGTCCAACGATGTCCAACGGTGTCCCACGATGTCCAACGATGTCCAACGATGTCCAACGGTGTCCCACGTTGTCCAACGGTGTCCCACGTTGTCCCACGTTGTCCCACGTTGTCCCACGTTGTCCCACGTTGTCCAACGGTGTCCCACGTTGTCCCACGTTGTCCCACGTTGTCCCACGTTGTCCCACGTTGTCCCACGTTGTCCCACGATGTCCCACGTTGTCCCACGTTGTCCCACGTTGTCCCACGTTGTCCCACGTTGTCCCACGTTGTCCCACGCTGTCCCACGTTGTCCCACGTTGTCCCACGTTGTCCCACGTTGTCCCACGTTGTCCCACGTTGTCCCACGTTGTCCCACGTTGTCCCACGTTGTCCCACGTTGTCCCACGTTGTCCCACGTTGTCCCACGTTGTCCCACGTTGTCCCACGGGGTCCAACGATGTCCAACGGTGTCCCACGGTGTCCCACGGTGTCCAACGGTGTCCCACGTTGTCCCACGTTGTCCCACGTTGTCCCACGTTGTCCCACGTTGTCCCACGATGTCCCACGTTGTCCCACGTTGTCCCACGTTGTCCCACGTTGTCCCACGTTGTCCCACGTTGTCCCACGGTGTCCAACGATGTCCAACGGTGTCCAACGGTGTCCAACGGTGTCCAACGATGTCCAACGATGTCCAACGATGTCCAACGGTGTCCCACGTTGTCCCACGTTGTCCCACGTTGTCCCACGTTGTCCCACGTTGTCCAACGATGTCCAACGGTGTCCCACGTTGTCCCACGTTGTTCCATGGTTTCCCACGTTGTCCCACGTTGTCCCACGTTGTCCCACGGTGTCCAACGATGTCCAACGGTGTCCAACGGTGTCCAACGGTGTTCAACGGTGTCCCACGTTGTCCCACGTTGTCCCACGTTGTCCCACGGTGTCCAACGATGTCCAACGGTGTCCCACGTTGTCCCACGTTGTCCCACGTTGTCCCACGTTGTCCCACGTTGTCCCACGATGTCCCACGTTGTCCCACGTTGTCCCACGTTGTCCCACGTTGTCCCACGTGGTCCCACGTTGTCCCACGTTGTCCCACGGTGTCCAACGATGTCCAACGGTGTCCAACGGTGTCCCACGGTGTCCAACGGTGTCCCACGTTTTCCCACGTTGTCCCACGTTGTCCCACGTTGTCCCACGTTGTCCCACGATGTCCCACGTTGTCCCACGTTGTCCCACGTTGTCCCACGTTGTCCCACGTTGTCCCACGTTGTCCCACGGTGTCCAACGATGTCCAACGGTGTCCAACGGTGTCCAACGGTGTCCAACGATGTCCAACGATGTCCAACGATGTCCAACGGTGTCCAACGATGTCCAACGATGTCCAACGGTGTCCCACGATGTCCAACGATGTCCAACGATGTCCAACGGTGTCCAACGATGTCCAACGGTGTCCAACGATGTCCAACGATGTCCAACGGTGTCCCACGATGTCCAACGATGTCCAACGATGTCCAACGGTGTCCAACGGTGTCCAACGGTGTCCCACGGTGTCCAACGGTGTCCCACGTTGTCCCACGTTGTCCCACGTTGTCCCACGTTGTCCCACGATGTCCCACGTTGTCCAACGGTGTCCAACGGTGTCCAACGGTGTCCAACGGTGTCCAACGGTGTCCAACGGTGTCCCACGGTGTCCAACGGTGTCCCACGTTGTCCCACGTTGTCCCACGTTGTCCCACGTTGTCCCACGATGTCCCACGTTGTCCAACGGTGTCCAACGGTGTCCAACGATGTCCAACGATGTCCAACGGTGTCCCACGATGTCCAACGATGTCCAACGATGTCCAACGGTGTCCCACGTTGTCCCACGTTGTCCCACGTTGTCCCACGTTGTCCCACGTTGTCCCACGGTGTCCAACGATGTCCAACGGTGTCCCACGTTGTCCAACGGTGTCCCACGTTGTCCCACGTTGTCCCACGTTGTCCCACGTTGTCCCACGTTGTCCCACGTTGTCCCACGTTGTCCCACGTTGTCCCACGTTGTCCCACGTTGTCCCACGGTGTCCCACGGTGTCCAACGATGTCCAACGGTGTCCCACGTTGTCCCACGTTGTTCCATGGTTTCCCACGTTGTCCCACGTTGTCCCACGTTGTCCCACGATGTCCCACGTTGTCCCACGTTGTCCCACGTTGTCCCACGTTGTCCCACGATGTCCCACGTTGTCCCACGTTGTCCCACGTTGTCCCACGTTGTCCCACGTTGTCCCTGATGTCCCACGTTGTCCAACGGTGTCCAACGGTGTCCAACGATGTCCAACGATGTCCAACGGTGTCCCACGATGTCCAACGATGTCCAACGATGTCCAACGGTGTCCCACGTTGTCCCACGTTGTCCCACGTTGTCCCACGTTGTCCCACGTTGTCCCACGGTGTCCAACGATGTCCAACGGTGTCCCACGTTGTCCAACGGTGTCCCACGTTGTCCCACGTTGTCCCACGTTGTCCCACGTTGTCCCACGTTGTCCCACGTTGTCCCACGTTGTCCCACGTTGTCCCACGTTGTTCCATGGTTTCCCACGTTGTCCCACGTTGTCCCACGTTGTCCCACGGTGTCCCACGGTGTCCCACGGTGTCCAACGATGTCCAACGGTGTCCCACGTTGTCCCACGTTGTTCCATGGTTTCCCACGTTGTCCCACGTTGTCCCACGTTGTCCCACGATGTCCCACGTTGTCCCACGTTGTCCCACGTTGTCCCACGTTGTCCCACGGTGTCCAACGATGTCCAACGGTGTCCAACGGTGTCCCACGTTGTCCCACGTTGTCCCACGTTGTCCCACGTTGTCCCACGTTGTCCCACGTTGTCCCACGTTGTCCCACGTTGTCCCACGATGTCCCACGTTGTCCCACGTTGTTCCATGGTTTCCCACGTTGTCCCACGTTGTCCCACGTTGTCCCACGGTGTCCCACGGTGTCCCACGGTGTCCAACGATGTCCAACGGTGTCCCACGTTGTCCCACGTTGTTCCATGGTTTCCCACGTTGTCCCACGTTGTCCCACGTTGTCCCACGATGTCCCACGTTGTCCCACGTTGTCCCACGTTGTCCCACGTTGTCCCACGGTGTCCAACGATGTCCAACGGTGTCCAACGGTGTCCCACGGTGTCCAACGGTGTCCCACGTTTTCCCACGTTGTCCCACGTTGTCCCACGTTGTCCCACGTTGTCCCACGATGTCCCACGTTGTCCCACGTTGTCCCACGTTGTCCCACGTTGTCCCACGTTGTCCCACGTTGTCCCACGTTGTCCCACGATGTCCCACGTTGTCCCACGTTGTCCCACGTTGTCCCACGTTGTCCCACGGTGTCCAACGATGTCCAACGGTGTCCAACGGTGTCCCACGGTGTCCAACGGTGTCCCACGTTTTCCCACGTTGTCCCACGTTGTCCCACGTTGTCCCACGTTGTCCCACGATGTCCCACGTTGTCCCACGTTGTCCCACGTTGTCCCACGTTGTCCCACGGTGTCCAACGATGTCCAACGGTGTCCAACGGTGTCCCACGGTGTCCAACGGTGTCCCACGTTTTCCCACGTTGTCCCACGTTGTCCCACGTTGTCCCACGTTGTCCCACGATGTCCCACGTTGTCCCACGTTGTCCCACGTTGTCCCACGTTGTCCCACGTTGTCCCACGTTGTCCCACGGTGTCCAACGATGTCCAACGGTGTCCAACGGTGTCCAACGGTGTCCAACAGTGTCCCACGATGTCCAACGATGTCCAACGATGTCCAACGGTGTCCAACGATGTCCAACGGTGTCCCACGGTGTCCAACGATGTCCAACGGTGTCCCACGTTGTCCCACGTTGTCCCACGTTGTCCCACGATGTCCCACGTTGTCCCACGTTGTCCCACGTTGTCCAACGGTGTCCCACGTTGTCCCACGTTGTCCCACGTTGTCCCACGTTGTCCCACGTTGTCCCACGTTGTCCCACGTTGTCCCACGTTGTCCCACGTTGTCCCACGTTGTCCCACGTTGTCCCACGTTGTCCCACGGTGTCCAACCATGTCCAACGGTGTCCAACGGTGTCCCACGTTGTCCCACGTTGTCCCACGTTGTCCCACGTTGTCCCACGTTGTCCCACGGGGTCCAACGATGTCCAACGGTGTCCAACGGTGTCCCACGGTGTCCAACGGTGTCCCACGTTGTCCCACGTTGTCCCACGTTGTCCCACGTTGTCCCACGTTGTCCCACGATGTCCCACGTTGTCCCACGTTGTCCCACGTTGTCCCACGTTGTCCCACGTTGTCCCACGTTGTCCCACGGTGTCCAACGATGTCCAACGGTGTCCAACGGTGTCCAACGGTGTCCAACGATGTCCAACGATGTCCAACGATGTCCCACGTTGTCCCACGTTGTCCCACGTTGTCCCACGTTGTCCAACGATGTCCAACGGTGTCCCACGTTGTCCCACGTTGTTCCATGGTTTCCCACGTTGTCCCACGTTGTCCCACGTTGTCCCACGGTGTCCAACGATGTCCAACGGTGTCCAACGGTGTCCAACGGTGTCCAACGGTGTCCCACGTTGTCCCACGTTGTCCCACGTTGTCCCACGGTGTCCAACGATGTCCAACGGTGTCCCACGTTGTCCCACGTTGTCCCACGTTGTCCCACGTTGTCCCACATTGTCCCACGATGTCCCACGTTGTCCCACGTTGTCCCACGTTGTCCCACGTTGTCCCACGTTGTCCCACGTTGTCCCACGTTGTCCCACGGTGTCCAACGATGTCCAACGGTGTCCAACGGTGTCCCACGGTGTCCAACGGTGTCCCACGGTGTCCCACGATGTCCCACGTTGTCCCACGTTGTCCCACGTTGTCCCACGTTGTCCCACGTTGTCCCACGTTGTCCCACGGTGTCCAACGATGTCCAACGGTGTCCAACGGTGTCCAACGGTGTCCAACAGTGTCCCACGATGTCCAACGATGTCCAACGATGTCCAACGGTGTCCAACGATGTCCAACGGTGTCCCACGGTGTCCAACGATGTCCAACGGTGTCCCACGTTGTCCCACGTTGTCCCACGTTGTCCCACGATGTCCCACGTTGTCCCACGTTGTCCCACGTTGTCCAACGGTGTCCCACGTTGTCCCACGTTGTCCCACGTTGTCCCACGTTGTCCCACGTTGTCCCACGTTGTCCCACGTTGTCCCACGTTGTCCCACGTTGTCCCACGTTGTCCCACGTTGTCCCACGTTGTCCCACGGTGTCCAACCATGTCCAACGGTGTCCAACGGTGTCCCACGTTGTCCCACGTTGTCCCACGTTGTCCCACGTTGTCCCACGTTGTCCCACGTTGTCCCACGTTGTCCCACGGGGTCCAACGATGTCCAACGGTGTCCAACGGTGTCCCACGGTGTCCAACGGTGTCCCACGTTGTCCCACGTTGTCCCACGTTGTCCCACGTTGTCCCACGTTGTCCCACGATGTCCCACGTTGTCCCACGTTGTCCCACGTTGTCCCACGTTGTCCCACGTTGTCCCACGTTGTCCCACGGTGTCCAACGATGTCCAACGGTGTCCAACGGTGTCCAACGGTGTCCAACGGTGTCCAACGATGTCCAACGATGTCCCACGTTGTCCCACGTTGTCCCACGTTGTCCCACGTTGTCCAACGATGTCCAACGGTGTCCCACGTTGTCCCACGTTGTTCCATGGTTTCCCACGTTGTCCCACGTTGTCCCACGTTGTCCCACGTTGTCCCACGGTGTCCAACGATGTCCAACGGTGTCCAACGGTGTCCAACGGTGTCCAACAGTGTCCCACGATGTCCAACGATGTCCAACGATGTCCAACGGTGTCCAACGATGTCCAACGGTGTCCCACGGTGTCCAACGATGTCCAACGGTGTCCCACGTTGTCCCACGTTGTCCCACGTTGTCCCACGATGTCCCACGTTGTCCCACGTTGTCCCACGTTGTCCAACGGTGTCCCACGTTGTCCCACGTTGTCCCACGTTGTCCCACGTTGTCCCACGTTGTCCCACGTTGTCCCACGTTGTCCCACGTTGTCCCACGTTGTCCCACGTTGTCCCACGTTGTCCCACGTTGTCCCACGGTGTCCAACCATGTCCAACGGTGTCCAACGGTGTCCCACGTTGTCCCACGTTGTCCCACGTTGTCCCACGTTGTCCCACGTTGTCCCACGTTGTCCCACGTTGTCCCACGGGGTCCAACGATGTCCAACGGTGTCCAACGGTGTCCCACGGTGTCCAACGGTGTCCCACGTTGTCCCACGTTGTCCCACGTTGTCCCACGTTGTCCCACGTTGTCCCACGTTGTCCCACGTTGTCCCACGTTGTCCCACGTTGTCCCACGTTGTCCCACGTTGTCCCACGTTGTCCCACGGTGTCCAACGATGTCCAACGGTGTCCAACGGTGTCCAACGGTGTCCAACGATGTCCAACGATGTCCAACGATGTCCCACGTTGTCCCACGTTGTCCCACGTTGTCCCACGTTGTCCAACGATGTCCAACGGTGTCCCACGTTGTCCCACGTTGTTCCATGGTTTCCCACGTTGTCCCACGTTGTCCCACGTTGTCCCACGGTGTCCAACGATGTCCAACGGTGTCCAACGGTGTCCAACGGTGTCCAACGGTGTCCCACGTTGTCCCACGTTGTCCCACGTTGTCCCACGGTGTCCAACGATGTCCAACGGTGTCCCACGTTGTCCCACGTTGTCCCACGTTGTCCCACGTTGTCCCACATTGTCCCACGATGTCCCACGTTGTCCCACGTTGTCCCACGTTGTCCCACGTTGTCCCACGTTGTCCCACGTTGTCCCACGTTGTCCCACGGTGTCCAACGATGTCCAACGGTGTCCAACGGTGTCCCACGGTGTCCAACGGTGTCCCACGTTTTCCCACGTTGTCCCACGTTGTCCCACGTTGTCCCACGTTGTCCCACGATGTCCCACGTTGTCCCACGTTGTCCCACGTTGTCCCACGGGGTCCAACGATGTCCAACGGTGTCCAACGGTGTCCCACGATGTCCAACGGTGTCCAACGGTGTCCAACGGTGTCCAACGATGTCCAACGATGTCCAACGATGTCCAACGGTGTCCAACGATGTCCAACGATGTCCAACGGTGTCCCACGATGTCCAACGATGTCCAACGATGTCCAACGGTGTCCAACGATGTCCAACGGTGTCCCACGGTGTCCAACGATGTCCAACGGTGTCCCACGTTGTCCCACGTTGTCCCACGTTGTCCCACGTTGTCCCACGTTGTCCCACGTTGTCCCACGTTGTCCCACGTTGTCCCACGTTGTCCCACGTTGTCCCACGTTGTCCCACGTTGTCCAACGATGTCCAACGGTGTCCCACGTTGTCCCACGTTGTTCCATGGTTTCCCACGTTGTCCCACGTTGTCCCACGTTGTCCCACGGTGTCCAACGATGTCCAACGGTGTCCAACGGTGTCCAACGGTGTCCAACGGTGTCCCACGTTGTCCCACGTTGTCCCACGTTGTCCCACGGTGTCCAACGATGTCCAACGGTGTCCCACGTTGTCCCACGTTGTCCCACGTTGTCCCACGTTGTCCCACGTTGTCCCACGATGTCCCACGTTGTCCCACGTTGTCCCACGTTGTCCCACGTTGTCCCACGTTGTCCCACGTTGTCCCACGTTGTCCCACGTTGTCCCACGATGTCCCACGTTGTCCCACGTTGTCCCACGTTGTCCCACGTTGTCCCACGTTGTCCCACGTTGTCCCACGTTGTCCCACGTTGTCCCACGTTGTCCCACGTTGTCCCACGTTGTCCCACGGGGTCCAACGATGTCCAACGGTGTCCAACGGTGTCCCACGGTGTCCAACGGTGTCCCACGTTGTCCCACGTTGTCCCACGTTGTCCCACGTTGTCCCACGTTGTCCCACGATGTCCCACGTTGTCCCACGTTGTCCCACGTTGTCCCACGTTGTCCCACGTTGTCCCACGTTGTCCCACGGTGTCCAACGATGTCCAACGATGTCCAACGGTGTCCCACGATGTCCAACGATGTCCAACGATGTCCAACGGTGTCCAACGGTGTCCAACGGTGTCCCACGGTGTCCAACGGTGTCCCACGTTGTCCCACGTTGTCCCACGTTGTCCCACGTTGTCCCACGATGTCCCACGTTGTCCAACGGTGTCCAACGGTGTCCAACGATGTCCAACGATGTCCAACGGTGTCCCACGATGTCCAACGATGTCCAACGATGTCCAACGGTGTCCCACGTTGTCCCACGTTGTCCCACGTTGTCCCACGTTGTCCCACGTTGTCCCACGGTGTC